>NW_018250534.1:418102-482868 GCF_001263595.1 Phalaenopsis equestris | reverse complement strand
GTTGTTGAAGCGGAGTTGTATGGCCTCCTTTTTGTATTTGTTCTGAATCTTTATCTTTGTTTGTCAGCATATCTCATGAGAAGACAATCTTCTTTGGAGAGTAATAGGCGTCGTCTTTGTGAATACTAACTTCACTAACTAAAAATGGTTGTAAATATGCTTTAATACATCATTCTTTTCCTTCTTTGAAATATTTAATATATTGGTGTAAAGACGACGGAACCATGTTATGCTCGTAAATCCATGGTCGTCCAAGTAAAGCACTGAAAGAGGTCTCTGCATCGATGATGTGGAATTTTATTATTGTTTCTGGTTCTCCAACCTTCATAAGTAATGTAATTAATCCAAGGGCTCCTTCTCCCTTCTGGTTGAATCCTCTTAACATCATCTTATCAGCCATAAGTTCTTGAGCTTTAATATCCAAATAAGCCAATGTCCGTAGGCTCATTAAGTTAAGAGATGCTCCAGGATCCACTAAAACTCTAGATAATACAAATATGCCGATCTTGACAGAGATGTAGAGCGGACGGTTGTGGTCGGTGGTACCGAGCAGGAAGTCTTCATCTGTGAAGGTTACCCCTGACTGTTCTCTCAACGAGCAAACTTCATCTGAGGATGTGCTATCCAACTGAGCTAAGCAAATTTCTAGATCAAGCAAAGTTGTAACCACAGATTCTCTCATCTCCTTTGACAGGATCAAAGCGTCGTAGATGCTTAGTCGGGCAGGCAACTTCCTAAGATGAGCTAGCACATTGTAGTCTACTTTGCATGATGCTCTGATTTTATCTTGATTATGTGGTTCTTCCACTGGCGGAGGTGGGGCTATCTCTTCTCGAGTCATTATCTATTTTCCTTTATCTGTTGGAGCTGTTCTTGGTTGTAACACTTTCCCGCTCCTTAAGTTGACTTCTGTGATTTCTTCTTTTTGAGATATCATTGTTTAATCTTCTGGTGTCTCTTCCTCTTCGTCGGAAAGATCTAAGTTGATGGTAAGTGGTGTACCATGACGCTCGAAAGTTGGCTCTTCGTTATCTGTGCTGTCATAAGCGGTATCATTGATGTCTTCTTTGGACTTGACAACGAGTTCATCAGACTCGAGTACAATTTGAGGATCAGTTTGGGGATTGAGATTGCAGCTAGATCGGTCATAATCAATTATGTTATTACCAGAAATAGTCAAAACGTAGCTGAAATCACAATCATTATATTCATAAGACCCAGGAGGGACAAAAAGATAATCATACAAAGTCAAGGGTTCAAGGATTTTCTTCCCCAAATCTGAGACAACCAGTCTAGTAGAGGCAGCCCCTATCCTACCCCGTGTGCCATCAATCTTGGCAGTGATGCTTTTCTTCTTCTTGTTCTTTGTCCTTGACGATGACGGATCTCCTAGCAAAATCTTCATCTCGGGCTCGGTATGCTGCGGACTCCTAATGGAGGCTTGTTTCGATGCAGACTGTATTTTGTTCAGTAATTTCTTGGACGATCTGCTCCAGACCTCATTCCATTCTTCTTCGGTGTTCGTAGAAACTTGTTTTGATGAATCCTGTATTTGATTAAGGACCCTCTTGAGTTCATCCCAAGTTGTACTACATTCGTCTGTTCCAGTATACGGATCGATCGAAGAGATTGAATCAGCTGAAACCATGTTTATGGAACCTTTTTCAGGTTCTCTCAAATACTCCTTCGGGATTGTTATATTCTCTTCCTTGAGGTTCTTCTCAAGCCAGTCCTTAAAGACGAAACACTTGTCTATAGTGTGCCCAAGTAACCTGTGGTATGGGCAATAATTTGGTTCATTCTTCTTATCCACCTCTTCGGGTTTCTTCGGATCCGGTAGTTTGAATTTTGGATTCTTCATGAAGCTTTTAAATATTCTAGGTACGACCTCATTCTTGGAGGAATATACAAATTTCTATCGCTCTAAAAGGGATATTCTTTTACCCATTGTTCGAGGTGATCCCTCTTGAGGCAGCCGTTGGTTGGATTGACTGCTTTGTTTCTGAGAGTACTGCGACGAAGACTGGCCATGCTCTTCTGCATATATCTTTATCAGCTTCTTTCCTTTGTCGACTGTTGCGACTACCCCTGATTTCTTTTCGATCACTCTGGTCAATTTAGCCTTTTCATGTACCTCCATGTGCTTCATTTCTCCTTAAAGACTATTTGCTTTACTGAGTAGCTTCTCGAAGGATTTGATGGTGAGTCCCTTAAACATGAAAGCTACTGGCCCATGAATGCTTTTGAGTAAACTCTCAATCGCTTGATGTTTCTGTAGCTGAGGTTCACATTTCATGCTAAGGTTTCTCCACCTCAAAATATAGTGTGCCATGGTTTCACTAGGCTTTTGCTTCTCCATCGTGAGCTCTCTGATAGACACATGGTGTTGTGCCACGACAAATCTTTTCACAAATAACTGTTCCAACTCAGAAAATGTTTTAACTGACCCGTTGGGCAAGTCAGCGTACCAGTTGAAAGCAATCCCTGACAAGCTACTGAAGAACTGCAGGCAGAGTAGAGCTTCATGATTCCTCGCGTTGCCACAACTAGCTCAGAAATGTTCTAAATGCTGTCTGGGATTTCCAGTCCCATCGAATATCTTAAAGCGAGAAACTTAAAGTTTGGGGCCACAAAACCCTTCGGGAAAGGCATGGCATCAAACTCCTCCGAGTAAGATCTACCCTTTAAAATTGACGCACCGGCCTTGGACTGGGCTAAGGTATCCCGTACTTGTTCTTCTTGAACCCTTTTGCTGGCAGGGCACCTAACGGAGAATCCTTCTTTGGATGTTCAACTTTGTCTGTCAAAGTAGCCTCCCTTCTTTCATCTATGATGTGTATGATTTTTGGCTGATTAATCTCTGGAGAAGCCAATCTTGGTGCTTGTGATTGCCATTGAATAGTGGTCATGGCGGTCATAGCTGCAGTCATCTCTTCTTTTCTTTTCTCTAGTAGACTGACTTGCTCATCTATTAGGAGGATAACCCTACGCAGCTCATCTATGGCATTCTCTTCGGTGTGAGGTTGAGCCTCGCGCGTAGATGTGGTAGCTCTGGTTTTGATCACATGGACATCCATGAAATCCTCCTCCAGGTAATCATTGTAATCAAAATCTTCATTGTCACTATTGACGAAAACTTCGTGCTCTCGAGCTAACTCAAAAATCTCAATCCTTAGTTTCTCAACTTTTTCCTCAATTATCAATTCCATGATTGCTTACTTTAAGATCTAGAGGACCTTGATGGACATCTTCTATTTCTTCCTCCATCTCGCGAGCTATTGTCGCAATGATGTCAGATATTTCAGGCACTGGTTTTACTTCCTGCCCTGCGGGCTCACTGAACTGTATCGGTGCTGCGACCTTAGATACCCATACCTTCTTCTTCTTTGACGATGATGTCTCAGGATGGGACGACTTAGTAGAGACTTCGGTATGTCGAGGGAAGGTATGCTCCCCGTGGTGTAGACCGGCTAAGATCCAGTGGTATGTTAGGTAACCGTCATGTCTTTATCTCTGGGATTGCAGGAGTGACGGGTAAGATCTTCAGACCCAGTCTTGACATTATCGGTCGGTGACCTGCGGTCCAGGTGATGGTATGATCGGTGGTGACTATAGCAGTATCAACTCGGTTTCCCAAATGGAACCAGACGGGAATACGGGTAGGTGACTTTTTAGTCGACTTGTGAGACTTTCTGATGGACTTAACATCCTTCAAAATTTCTTTCTTCATACGAGGGGAAATTGCATTTCCCACTCGCTTAAGTAATTAACTAACAGAAGATCCTTCCTTGGTAGCAAGACTTCTGAAAACTGTGCTAACTTGGGTGATAGGAGTAAACTTCTTTCCCTCCTCACCATGTCCATGAAGTGATGGTAATGCGGTAGCAATCTTCAGGATACTCTCATATCCATCAGTATCTATCAGAGGATGGAATCTACTCCCTCGTAGGAGTGGATAAATTTCTGGTATCTGGTAACACCTCTTCAACCAGTAGGTACTTTTTTAGGAGGTTCAGCTTTAGTAGCCCTCTGAACTCCCCTGTTACGGTTTCTCTTTTGGGTTCAGGTTAGTGGTGTAGTCTTGGAACCCAACCCGATTTCGAACACTGATGGCGGGACAGCTAATCCCTTAGTCAGGTCTTCAATGATCATTACTTCTTTCCCCTTAGCAGCAGTGGGGACAGCAGGCTTGGTAGGTGCCACGACAACAACAGTAGCTTTAGCCTTTTTGCAGGCAGGGAAGTCCTGAAGACAGTTCAAGCTGAATTCTACGGACGATTCATGCATTTCTGGAGCAGCGATCTTCATTACCAAGAATGGGGCTTTCCCGAGGATAACGTCGAGGTTTTCAAATCCAGCTCTAAACTTGATGGTGGGAGCGACGTTACGGGCGCTGCAGTGCATTGGCAGGATGCATGAAAAGGCTAGCATTGGGTACACCATTGCAGCGGGATTTAAAACAAAAAGTTTTAGGGTTAGCTTTATGGCAAAAAACCTCGTAATCTTTAGTGCAATCACTGAAAATAGAGGTTGATCTGTAGACCGGGTGGGTCTTAATTTATGGGTATTTTTTAACCTCTTTTTTTAAAAAGGTATAAGATTTAATTAATATAAGAAAATATCAAAGTGCGCGCAGCACAACACGATTTGGTTTATTTTGCGAAATGGCAAATCAAATTTGGAAGGGAGATGTAAAGAAATTTTAGGACCCAGTGCGAGACCCAATTATTGGCAAAGAATGCCCTGGTGAAATTAGTCCACCAACACACCTATTGGGGATCCGACCCATATGGGTGTTGGTCTAGAACTACGATAGAGGCTATGTGGGAGGGGGATTTGATTGGGCTTTGGCCTCTTTCACTGTTGTGAAGGTGTGGGTGAAGTTAATTTGAGTTTGATGAACTGTGGAGGTGTATTGAGTTTTGTCCTGGTTTCCAGCAAGGTTTCAAGCTTAAAATTGAGCTCCGACAATGGGAATGGGTCAGGGAAAATGGTCAGAATGCACTGAGGGGATCTTAGGGAAGCTCTGTGGGGAGTTTGGAGAGGCCTCTATAAGAAAATTTTAGCACACCTCCCATGGCCATGGGAGATGAGTTTTTATAAAAATGGCCATGGGGTGACTCGCAGGGCACAAGTTTGGGTGCAATGTGGTGCTTAGGTGGAGGCCAGAGGAGCCCTTCAATTTGATTTGGATGAGCTGGCCTCTAAGTTTGATTTGGGTGAGGTTCCATGAAGGTGGCTCTAGGTTTTGAGCTTTTTCGGCCACTAGGTTGGTCGGCTGGCCAGGGGGAGGATGCTAGGAGCTCAGGGAACCCAAAGGAATCCATCACAACAATTTAATGCAAATGTGCTTTAATTTGGCCAAAATATCTTAAGCATGTGCATTTTTGGAAATAATATCCCATAATTTGGGGGAAATTTGGTCCATGGCTTGATTTAGGTGGTTTCATGGTGTTTGGACAGGTCACTAAGTCCAACTAATGGCTGGGGTGGAGTTAATTTGGTGACTTTAGGGTGGTTAAGTCACATTTAGTGCATGGGCCCAAGTGAGTGCAAATGACCAAAACTTCAGTTTGGGCTAAGTTAGCCATGTAAATTTGCCCCAAATAAATACTTTATTTGGTGTAGATGATCATAAGGAACAACTTTGGTGAAGGATGGAAGTGGTTTTGAGTTCAATTGAAGGGTCAATTTGAGGGAATTTTTGACCTTAATCAATTTGGTTATGTTGGGCTAGGCTTGGGTTGGCCTTGGGATAATTCCGAATTGAATATTGTAAATGGTCAATAGGGACCTCATGAAGAGTTTTCAACATGAATTGGATGCCAATTTGGAGGTTAAGGCAATCAATTGGGTGAAATTTGGGGACTTAGCCAATTTGGGGCTAAATTTGGGAATTTTGGATTTACGCCAAAATAAAATGGATATGAGGCTTTGACAAGGTCAATTGATAGTTTATTTTGATGTATATGGATGTTATCAAAGTTTTACAACATTAATTGGGGACAATTGACTAGGCTATGAGTTCAATTTGGTGAGATTAAGTCATATGGTCAAAATTGGGGCCTTAACCTAACTCAAAATTGGGTTCAAATTGGACCAATTAAGCTTGAATTTGGTTTAATTTGATCATATCATAAGTTAATTTGAGTTTAGGATTAAAATTCTAGGATGGAAGTTGGGGTCAATTAAGATCAAATTGATAGATATTTGAGATAGATTTAGGGAATTTTGTTTTTTTAAAGGACAATTTGGGGATTTTTGTTAAAGATGGTCAAATTGGCCAAATTGGGTCATGTGGTAGTTGAGAGAAATGAAATTATGAATATTTGGGATTTATTGGAATTTTATGGGAATATTTGGAATTTTTGGAATTTTGGGTCCACGAGGGGTATTTTGGTAATTTTGGGGTGTTTTAGGAGAATTTTTGGGATTTTGAGCTATGGAGGGGTATTTGGTAGAGTTGAGGTGCCAATCATCACCAATAAGTCATCGACCAAAGGCAAACCCATTTTGGTCATCTACATAGTGGTCTTAGCCAAACCATAGCCTTAGCTAGGGCTAGTAGGTTTAGGGGACCATCTACATGAGTATCCCAAAAGATCAAGGGATCTAGGCTAGAAATTTGAGTTTAGGGTTGTGAGTGAATGTGGGTGTATATGAGTGTAGATGAGTGTAGTAAGTGACTTAGCTCCAGACCAACACCCAAGGTTAACCTTAAGGTTCAACAGTCCTAAGGGTGACTCATCTTGAGTTTCCCCCATAGTGATCCCATCTACTAAATGCTAGAGGTTGAGACCAACATGTGGCACTTCAAGTTGAGTAAAGAGGTAGAATTTCTAATGGTGAGGGTTCCATGTCTAGTTTTCTAAGAAAAGTCAATAGGAAAAATCTTATGGCTAGACCTTAGGCTACTAAAAGGGAAAAAACTAAACCTCAACCAAAAATGAGGTCACCAGGACTCACCATCAAATCCTTCGAGAAGCTACTCAGTAAAGCCAGTAGTCTTCAAGAAAAAATCAAACATATGGATTCACACCAGAATTCCAAGGAAACCAGAGTGTTTGAAAAGAAATTAGGAACAGTAGCGACTGTCGACAAAGGAAAACAACCAATGAAGATATATGCAGAAAATCCTAATCAATCTTCATCACTGCAGGCGCAGAAACAAAATAGTCAATCTAGTCAGCGATCGCCTCAAGGAGGATCATCTCAAACAAAGTATAAGAGAATATCTCTGACAGAATGACAAAAAATGGTGTATTCTTTCAATGAAGCCGTGTCTAAAATGATCAGAAGTTTGATGAGGAAGCCTGAGTTTAGACTACCAGATCAAAGAAGCAAGAAGAAGTTGACAAGAAAGATGATCCAAATTATTGCCCATACCACAGATTGCTGGGGCACACTATAGAAGAATTTTTCCTCTTTAAGGATTGGCTCAAGAAAAATCTCAAAAAAGGAAATATAAGGATCCCAAAAGAATATTTAAGGGAACCTGAAAAAGGATCCATAAATATGATGTCGGCTGAGCCAATTTCTCCGATTGATCCATATACTGGAGATAAGGGATGGAGTACTACTTGGGACAAGCTTAAGAGGGTCCTAAACCAAATACAGAATTCATTGAAATAATCTTCTACGTATATCTAAAATGATGAATGTATGAAGTTTGGAGCAAATCATCCAAGAAGATATTGAATCGAATCCAGAATGCAACAAAGCAAGCTTCTGATCAGAGTCTTCAACCTGTTAAACCCGAGATGCAGATTTCACCACAGGTTCCATCTTCATCAAAGACAAAGAAAAAGAAGAATACCACCAAAAAGATTGATAGCATGGGGAGTAGGATAGGGGCTGCCTCTACTAGATTGGTTATCTCGAATTCGTGCAAGAAAATCCTCGAACCCTTGACTTTATATGATTATCTTTTTGCCCCTTCGGGGACTTATGAATATAATGATTGTGATTTTGACTATGTTTTAGCTACTTTTAGTGATAACGTAACTAATTATAACCAACCTAGCTTTGATCTTGATACCCAAAATGATCCTCAAATCACTCTTGAGTCTGATGAACTCATTAACAAGACTGAAGAAGATATAAATGATACCAGCTATGACAGCACCGGGAGTGAGGAACCAATCCTCGAGCATCAAGCTGCATAGCTTACCATCAACTTAGATCTTTCCGATACAGAAGAAACACCGAAAGATTCAACAATGATATCTCAAGAAGAAGTCACATAAGTGAACTTAAGGAGAGGGAGAGTGTTACCCCCAAGAATAGCTCTAGCAGATAAAGGAAAATAAATAGTAACTCAAGAAGAGCTACCTCCACCTCCAACAATGGAAGAACCACACAACCAAGTTAAAATTAGAGGACCACATAAAGTGGATTACAACGTGCTATCTCATCTTTGGAGTTGCCGGCCCAATTAAACATCTGAAATGCTTTGATCCTATCAAAGGAGATGAGAGAAGCTCTAGTTATAGCCTTGCTTTACATAGAGATTTGCTTAACTCAGTTGGCCAGCACATCATTGGATGAAGTTTGTTCCTTAAAAGAATAGCCTGGGGTAACCTTCACGGATGAAGATTTGCTGCTTGGTACCACCAACCACAACCGACCACTCTACATCTCTATTAACATCGACAGATTTGTGTTGTCCAGAGTTTTAGTAGATCCTGGAGTATCACTCAAGTTCATAAGCCTACAGACATTGGCCTATTTGGACATCTAAGCTCAATAGCTTACACCCGATAAAATGATGCTAAGAGGATTCAACTAAAAGGGAGAAAGACCACTTGGATCTATTACATTGTTTATGAAGTTTGGAGAGCTAGCAAAAACTGCTAAATTTCAAATCATTGACACCTATACCTCTTTAAACACTCTACTAGGTCGAGTGTGGATTCATGAACACAAAATGGTTCCATCTTCTCTACACTAGTACATCATGTACTACAGAGAAGGACAAGAACATTGCATCAAAGGAGATCTACAACCATTTTTATTTCATGAAGTTTGCATTCATGAAGATGTTTCCTACTACTCGACTCTAAAGAAAACTCTTTTATCTCATGAAACAGTGACAAAAAAAAATAAAGATTCAGAAGAAATATAATGACAGGGCCATTCAACTCCGCTTCAGCGATCTTCCACCACTCTTTTGCAACAAATTTTTGAGGTTCTCTTAATTCGCGCACCCGAGGTCGAGGCCGGGGACGTGGACGGGGAAGAACCAACTTAATCGTTGAATGGACTAGGTTCAGAACTGTCTGTTCAATCACCTTTGACCAGAGGGGTTCAGGAGGCCATTAAGGACTCTTTAAATCTCCATATGGGGTCGGATCCCCAATAGGTGTGTTGGTGAACTAGTTCCACCTGGGCATTGTGTGTGAAAAATGGGTCCCGTACTAGGTCCTAAAACTCTTTACATCTACCTTTCGGGTTTGATTTGTTATTTTGTAAATTAAATCAAATAGTGTTGTGCTGCGCGCGCTTTAAAATTTTTTTATATTAATTAAATTTTTCTACTTTCAAATTACCTTTTTGCTAAAAATTCTAAAATTCCCAAAACTAAGACTTACCCAGTCTAAAGATCAACCTCTGTTAATTTTCAGTGCTTGCACTATTATTACAAGGTTTCAGACATATAGCTTACCCCTAAGCATTATGTTTTAAAGCTGCCGCAATGGCCTACCCAACGCCGAATTTTTTTTGCAACCTGCCGACGAGCCTTGAAGCCCGCAATGTAGCTCCCACCATTAATTTTGGAGCCGGATTTGAAGACCTCGAGGTTATCCTCGGGAAGGCCCCGTTTGTCATAATGAAAATCACCGCTTCAGAAATTCATGAGTCGTCTGTTGATTTCAACCTGAACTGTCTTTAGCACTTCCCTTTTTATAAGAAGGCCAAGAATTCTGTTGCCACTATGGCACCTACCAATCCTTTTGTCCCCACTGCTGCTAAGGGGAAAGAATTAATGATCATTGAAGATCCGACTAAGGGATTGGCTGTCTCGCTACCAGTATTTGAAATCGGATCGAGTTCAAGAACTGCACCACTAACTCAAACTCAAAAGATAAACCACAACAGAAGAGTTTGTAGGGCTACTAAAGCCAAGACTCCTGAGGAAATACCTGCGAGGAAAAGCCTCACCAAGAGGAGTTAGAATTATCAAAAGTATATCCACATATGTGGGGAAGTATATTCCATCCTTTAATGGATACCGATGGATATGGGAGTATTCGAAAAATTGCTACTGCATTACCGTCACTTCATGGACATGGTGAGGAGAAAAAGAAGTCTACTCCTATCACCCGAGTTAGTTCAGTTTTTCAGAGGCTAGCCACCAAAGAAGGTTGTTAAGTCAATGAATTACTTAAATGAGTGGGGCATGCAATTTCTCCTCGTATGAAGAAAGAAATTTTAAAGGACATCAAGTCCGTCAAATGACCTCAAAGTTAATTGAAGATTTGCCTACTCTTATTCCTGTTTGGTTCCGCTTGGGAAGCAGAGTTGATACCGCTATTGTCACCACAAATTCCACCACTACAAGGACCATAGGCCATCGACCAGTTAAGTCAAGACTGGGTCCAAGAATGCTACCGAGCACACACCATAAAGACATTACTAAAATTTCAAATGAAATAAGGAAATTACCCGGTACCGTAGTTGGTCTGCACCATGGGGAGCATACTTCTCGTCGACATCCTGATGTTTCCGGAAGAACACCCCGTCCCGAGACATCACCGTCAAAGAAGAAGGGGTGGATACCTAAGGTCTCTATAACTATGCGGTCCAGTAAGCTTGCAAGACAAGATCACGAAATGAAGCCAGGGTCTGAAGTATCTGACATCGTCGCAGCAATTGCCAGTGAAATGGAAGAGCAAGATGAGGAGGTCCAGCAGGGTCCCCCAGATCTTAGAACAATCAAAGAATCAATGATCGAAGAAAAAGTTGAAAAGCTCAGAGTCGAAATTTCTGAGTTGGCTCGAGAGTATGGAGTCTCCATCGATGATGATGATGATGATGATTTTGAATATAATGATAATCTCAAAGAAGATTTCATGGATATCCATGTTATCGAAACCAGAGCCGTTGCATTTACATGCGAGGCTTAACCTCTCGTCGAAGAGAACGCTGTATATGAGTTGCGTAGGGCTATTCTCCTAAGGGATGAGCAAGTCAGACAACTGGAGAAAAGGATAGAAGAGATGGCTGCCACCATGACCGCCATGGCCACCATTCAAGGGCAATCACAAGCACCGCAACTAGCCTCTTTGGAGATCAACCAACCATAAATCATACATATCATGGATGAAAGAAGAAAAGTTGCCTCAACAAACAAAGATGAACAACTAAAGAAGAATTCTTCATTGAGCGCCATACCAGAGAAAAAAATTAAGTAAATGGTTGAGCAAGTTCGGGAGGCCTTAACCCAATGTAAGGGCGGTGCGTTGATTCTAAAGGGTAGACCTTATATAGAGGAACTCGATGTCGACCCTTCTCTGAGGGTTTCATGGCCCCAAACTTTAATATATTTGATGGGACTGGAAATCTCAAACAACATATAAAACACTTCCAAGCCAGTTGTGGCAACACAAGAAATAGTGAAGCTTTTCTCCAACAGTTCGCCAACAGCTTATCAGGGATCGCCTTCGATTGGTATGCTGATTTGCTCAACGGATTAAGAAAACCTTTGACGAGTTGGAACAACTATTTGTGAAGATATTTGCTGGAGCACAACATCATGTCTCTATATGAGAACTCATGATGGAAAAGCAAAAGCCCAACAAGACTTTGGTGATTTACATTTTGAGGTGGAGAAACCTTAGCATGAAGTGTGAACCTCAGCTACAGGAACATCATGCAATTAAGACCTTACTAAAAAGCATTCATGGCCTAGTAGCTTTCATGCTTAAGGGACTCATCATCAAATCCTTCGAGAAGCTACTTAGTAAATCAGCAGTCTTCAAAAAGAAATCAAACATATGGATTCACACAAGAAGTCCAAGGCAACCAGAGTGTTTGAAAAGAAATCAAGAGTAGTAGCAACTGTCGACAAAGGAAAACAGTCAATGAAGATATATGCAGAAAATCCTCATCAATCTTCATCATAGCAAGCTCAGAAACAGAATAGCCAGTCTAACTAGTGACTGCCTCAAGGAGGATCATATCAAATAGAGAATAAGATATCTCTAGCAGAATGATACAATATGGTGTACTCTTTCAAAGATGAAGCAATGTCCAAAATGTTCAGAAGTCTGATAAAGAAGTCTGAGTTCACACTACCAGATCCAGAGAAACTCGAAGAAGTTGACAAGAAAGATGAACAAAATTATTGCCCATACCACAGATTGCTGGGGCACACTATAGAAGAATTTTTCCTCTTTAAGGATTGGCTCAAGAAAAATCTCAAAAAAGGAAATATAAGGATCCCAAAAGAATATTTAAGGGAACCTGAAAAAGGATCCATAAATATGATGTCGGCTGAGCCAATTTCTCCGATTGATCCATATACTGGAGATAAGGGATGGAGTACTACTTGGGACAAGCTTAAGAGGGTCCTAAAACAAATACAGAATTCATTGAAATAATCTTCTACGTATATCTAAAATGATGAATGTATGAAGTTTGGAGCAAATCATCCAAGAAGATATTGAATCGAATCCAGAATGCAACAAAGCAAGCTTCTGATCAGAGTCTTCAACCTGTTAAACCCGAGATGCAGATTTCACCACAGGTTCCATCTAGATTTGTCATCATCAAAGACAAAGAAAAAGAAGAATACCACCAAAAAGATTGATAGCATGGGGAGTAGGATAGGGGCTGCCTCTACTAGATTGGTTATCTCGAATTCGTGCAAGAAAATCCTCGAACCCTTGACTTTATATGATTATCTTTTTGCCCCTTCGGGGACTTATGAATATAATGATTGTGATTTTGACTATGTTTTAGCTACTTTTAGTGATAACGTAACTAATTATAACCAACCTAGCTTTGATCTTGATACCCAAAATGATCCTCAAATCACTCTTGAGTCTGATGAACTCATTAACAAGACTGAAGAAGATATAAATGATACCAGCTATGACAGCACCGGGAGTGAGGAACCAATCCTCGAGCATCAAGCTGCATAGCTTACCATCAACTTAGATCTTTCCGATACAGAAGAAACACCGAAAGATTCAACAATGATATCTCAAGAAGAAGTCACATAAGTGAACTTAAGGAGAGGGAGAGTGTTACCCCCAAGAATAGCTCTAGCAGATAAAGGAAAATAAATAGTAACTCAAGAAGAGCTACCTCCACCTCCAACAATGGAAGAACCACACAACCAAGTTAAAATTAGAGGACCACATAAAGTGGATTACAACGTGCTATCTCATCTTTGGAGTTGCCGGCCCAATTAAACATCTGAAATGCTTTGATCCTATCAAAGGAGATGAGAGAAGCTCTAGTTATAGCCTTGCTTTACATAGAGATTTGCTTAACTCAGTTGGCCAGCACATCATTGGATGAAGTTTGTTCCTTAAAAGAATAGCCTGGGGTAACCTTCACGGATGAAGATTTGCTGCTTGGTACCACCAACCACAACCGACCACTCTACATCTCTATTAACATCGACAGATTTGTGTTGTCCAGAGTTTTAGTAGATCCTGGAGTATCACTCAAGTTCATAAGCCTACAGACATTGGCCTATTTGGACATCTAAGCTCAATAGCTTACACCCGATAAAATGATGCTAAGAGGATTCAACTAAAAGGGAGAAAGACCACTTGGATCTATTACATTGTTTATGAAGTTTGGAGAGCTAGCAAAAACTGCTAAATTTCAAATCATTGACACCTATACCTCTTTAAACACTCTACTAGGTCGAGTGTGGATTCATGAACACAAAATGGTTCCATCTTCTCTACACTAGTACATCATGTACTACAGAGAAGGACAAGAACATTGCATCAAAGGAGATCTACAACCATTTTTATTTCATGAAGTTTGCATTCATGAAGATGTTTCCTACTACTCGACTCTAAAGAAAACTCTTTTATCTCATGAAACAGTGACAAAAAAAAATAAAGATTCAGAAGAAATATAATGACAGGGCCATTCAACTCCGCTTCAGCGATCTTCCACCACTCTTTTGCAACAAATTTTTGAGGTTCTCTTAATTCGCGCACCCGAGGTCGAGGCCGGGGACGTGGACGGGGAAGAACCAACTTAATCGTTGAATGGACTAGGCCAACCATCAACATTGGTGATGAGGAAATTTTTGAAGATGAAATAATGATGACAAAATAGAAGAAACCTCAATACGATATATCCCTAGAAGATGCTGAGAAAAGCAAATATGAGAGAATGAATGATCGGGTAAATCACTATGTGAATGCTATGACCCTCGCTCCAATCCTCCTTCAAAAGGTCGAGAGTTTAGAGGTTGAAGAAGTCCGCAGTGTTGGTTCAAAGCTGATCAAATTTTATCATGCTTCTACCTCTACTGATCTTAAAAATTATGTAAATTTGGATGATGATCCTGATGAATTAATGGAATTAGCTTTTGGTTACTTTTCGCTTTATGTACACAAACTAATTCAATAGGGAGATTTACCAAAACAAATGCTGAAAGATAAATTACAACGTTTTGAAAAGTTATGGAGTGTTAAAAGTCAAACTCCCAAGAGTGTCTTAGATTTGGTACAGTCGAACCAGTCGATGATTCAAAATTTTTCATGGTTGTTGCTAGTGAATCAGAAGAGGATTGCCTGATTCTACTGATCAGATAATAGAAGTCACTCCGCCAGAATTTGAGAGGGAAATTAAATCAACAGTTGATGAGTTAAAGGAAATCAACCTTGGGACTAAAGAACAACCCCAACCTACATTTACAAGTTCTCTACTCAACGATGAAGAATCTCTATAGTTGATCAAATTGTTAACTGAATTCAAAGATTGCTTCGCATGGAGTTATGATGAAATGGCAGAGCTGTCAGGAGAAGATGCAGTTTATAAACTTGGGGTGGATGAAAAGACAACCACAGTAAAACAAGCTCCAAGAAGAATGCGCAAGAATGCGCCTCGAAATAGAGCCTCAAAATAGAGCAACAAGTCATCATCGAGGTGAAGAAATTAATAGACACTAACATTGTAAAAGAAGAGCAATACCCCACGTGGTTGGCTAACGTTGTACCTGTGAAAAAAAAATGGACAAATCCGTGTTCGCATTGACTTTAGAGATTTGAACAAGTCATGTCAAAAAGGCGAGTTCTCGCTACCAATACCGGAAATGATGGTGGATAACGTTTCTACACATGAAATTTTATCCTTCATGGACGGATCATTGGGATACAACCAAATCATGATGTCTCCCGAGGATGCAGTACTTACAGCCTTCAAAACACTGATTAAAATTTTCTACTACACAGTGATGTCGTTCGACCTGAAGAATGCTGGAGCAACATACCAACATGCAATAACGAAGATTTTTTATAATCTCATTTACAATCAAGTAGAATGCTATGTAGATGATTTGGCCGTCAAGAGAAAATGAAAAATAGGCCATTTGTACAATTTGAGAATCATGTTTGAACGGTTACGACGATACGACCTTAAAATGAATCCCTTAAAGTGTGTATTCGGGATTACCTCTGGGAAATTTCTAGGGTTCGTTGTCCATCATCGGGAAATTGAGATCGACCCGGATAAGATTAAAGCTATCTTGGAAATGGCCCCACCTAAAACATTAAAACAACTACGTTCCTTCCAGGGGAAGTTGGCATATCTGAGATACTATGTTTCTAATCTCTCAGGTAGGTGTCAGCCCTTCTTGACATTAATTAAAAAGGACTCCAAATTTGTTTGGGAAGAGAAATGCCAGCGGGCCTTTGAGGACGTAAAATAATATTTAATGACACCTCTTATTTTGGCAGTCCCTATCCGAGGGAAACCATTGATACTTTATACCGCGATCTTAGATGACTCTCTTGGAGTCCTCTTAGCCCAAGTCAATGATGAGGGTAAAGAAAATACACTTTATTATTTGAGTCGTCGTTCTGATACTGACGGAAGTAAGGTATCCACCCAGAAGTAAGGTATCCACCCTATCCACCCATTGAGAAGCATTGTCTCGTGTTAATTTTTGCCACCCAAAAGCTTAGAAATTACATGCTTTCTCATAAGGTTACCCTAATTTATAAAATTAATTCGTTTCAATATTTGATGACTCGAACAACACTCTCCGGACTTCTAGGAACATAGTCAATTATCTTATTGCAATTTGATATAACTTTTGTTCCCTTTTGTGCTATCAAGGGACAAATTTTAGCAGACTTTGTCGCTGCACACTCACTGCTAGCTGGGTCCCCTCTTAATGATGAACTACTAGATGTGCAGGTAGTACAAATGGAATTCTCCAGTGTACAACACTAGGAGATGTACTTCGACGGTGCTTTATCAACCAGGAAAGATAAAGGATCAGGCATGGTAGTACTAGGAAAAGCAGAGATCGGTTTGATCTTCATCATGCCAGATAAGGGTATGTTGAGTTTCTCACACCACCTGATAGAGTCATGGACCAACAATAAAGTAGAATATGAAGTGCTAATCACCCGATTAGAGTTGGCAATCTCAATGGATAAAACAAACATTGCCATTAATGGCGACTCACAGCTTGTCATCCAGCAAAACGCCAGAGAATATAAAATTTTGAAACCATGGCTAGCAGAATACTATCAGTACATGATGAAGTTGTCGGAAAAAAATCCCTATGTGACTTTCTACCGGATTCCTAGGTGAATGCCCATGCCAACGCTCTAACAAAACTCGCTAAGGAGCTGGCATGTCCCGCAGAGTATTTAATTGAAATCAAAGTAAGAGGAAGACAAGTTCTGTCTCAAATTGACCTTGATAATCTACACAAGCTCAAAAATGTAGAAACAATGATTGCGGTTGCTGATATCAACAAAGATTGGCGCAAGCTATTGATAGAAAATTTGCATACTGGAAAGCTGTCGGAGGACAAGTCTGAGGCACATCACATTACAAAAAGGGTTATGTCTTATACTCTACTAGGAGATGTCCTCTACAAAAGAATGTTTGATCAAATGTATCTACAACGCTTAAGTAGAGTTGAAGCCGAAAATATTATCAAAGAAGTACATGTCAGATTGTGTGGCGCTCACCAGTCAAGGCCAAAGAATAAACTGAAAATTAAAAGACTCGGATATTATTGGCCAGCAATGATGTCTGACTGTATGGATACAACCAAAAGATGTCACCAGTACTAGGTACATAGGGTGGTCTAGCACCAACCTCTGAATTTGATACACCCAACCGTTGCCTCTTGGTAATTCGAGTGTTGGGGCACAGACATAACAGGTCTCATACACCCTCCATCATCTAGAGGACACATGTTTATTCTTGCCGCTATGGTTTATTTCTCCAAATCGGCAGAGACAGTGCAGCTACGTGAGGTTACGACACAACACGTCCTTCAATTCTTCAAAAACCAAATCGTCTACCATTTTTTAGTACCGTGAAGAATATTTTCCGACAATGGGACAGCTTTCAAAAGCACCAAAATCAAAAATTTTGTTAAACGACACGGGATAGATTGGAGATACTCTACAATTTACTATCCCAGAGAAAATGGATTGGTTGAAGCCTTCAAGAAGACACTGGTACAGATTTTAAAGAAGACACTCGACGAAAAAAAAATGTATTTGCACAACAATTTGCTAGAAGCTTTGTGGGCTTACCGAACGACGTTCAGGACTCCAACTTAATGTACACCCTACATGCTCGTGTATGATTCTGAGACCGTGCTACCGTCAGAAATTCAGACGACATCTCTTAGAGTTGAAGTCGCCAGCCAACACGTAATAGAAGAAAGTGTGAAGCTCAGAGTTAATGAACTAGAGAGTCTTGTAGGAAAACAAGTTCAAGCACAACAACATTTAGAAGTTTACCAGGAAAAGATGGTAAAAGCTCATGATAAATTGGTATGCCCAAGGACATTCAACGTTGGTGACCTTGTCCTCGTGCTCAAAAGACCTATTCTTGCACGACACAAGATAGGTGGAAAATTTGAGCTAACTTGGGAGGGACCATTTGTCGTTGAAAAGGTCTACTTTGGAGGAGCCTACCAGTTAGTAGAATTTCAAGGTGAAAGATCCATGCTACCAATCAACGAAAGATACCTGAAGAGATACCATGCAACCTGACATTGCTTGTCACCACTTAGTTTGAGATTCTTGAAATTTCAACTGTTTTGGGGTTATTTATGTGGCCAAAAGTCTGTGAATGAGTCAAAATTTTTTTGTAATAAACTTAATCTCAATATAATGAAAAATTTTGAAAAGAATTACACTTCAAATTCTCTCCTTTATACCTTTGAAATGAATATTCTATTAAATTAAACAAAATTCACACATAAATAAACAATATGTTCTCCAAAATAAACTAAAATTTTCTTTAGTAAATACTTTGTTTGGTTCTTTTCCACGCTAAGTTTTGGCCCTTTAACATTTTTCCTGTCATCTGCAGAGAAATGTCAGGCCAGAGGCTGATCTTGAACTTTAAAGATGAATGGAATCTTGCATTAAATGAAGAAATGACATTGAAGTGCAGCAATATATATTTCGACAAGAAATTTAATCAATTTGGCATGGATTACGAGGGGCCTTTAATGAATTTCGTCAGTTGACAAGAAAAGGATGGGCTGCCCTCACTGCTAAGGTTGACCACCAAAAATAGTGCATCACTGAAAGGAAAGAACGTGATGGTACAATAGGACCCAACAGAGGGGCTCAACCGTCTACCATCCATGATGGCTACGCCAACTGGGGGCCTGGTCGCTACTGATAATGAAAGATTATCAGACGCTCCGCTACAAAGAACGTAGTGCAAATATGCTAGCCGCCAAAAGTAGAGGGCTTTCTTGTGAGAGGAGAAAGGACGCCAACAAGAGGAAGAAAAATTACTCACCCCTATTCCTGAGGGGAACATTTATGATCCAGGCAAGACAAAACCTTTTTCAAGCTTACCTACAATAAATGATGAATACAAGTTTTTTAAAGAGCTGGAAATACCACTAGCTTCAGATGTTCTGTGCCCGGGTTGCCCTACTTGCAACGCTGAAATACCTGCACGATCGTCGGCTATGGGGGCATTTGTGCAATGCTCGGAATGCAATGTCTTGCACCTACAGCACTACAGAACCTTAGAGGAGTACGCCTCTATAGATGATGGATATCAGACTGTTGATTACCCGATAGAGGTAGAGTCATATGTCCCAATGGATGCAGAGCCATATGTTCTGAGGGGTACAGAGCCATATGTCCCGTCAGACACAGAATCATACATTCTGTTAGAGCTAGAGTTAACACCAGTTTGGGTTCCCGCCGCCATTGAAACAAGGGAATTTTCTCAAAAGCTGTCAATCATAAGCACGTCAGAATATTATAGAAGAAGCAAATCGAACAAAAGAAATTTTGAATTCTACGAAGAGGTACAAGGGAGGTTCATCAACATATTAGAAGGATTGGAACTATACACCAGGGTCTTCTCAGAGAGTGATGAACAAAATATTCTTGACTGCATTTTTGACCTAAGGAACAAAGGTCTAGTAGGCCTGCTCATGGAAAGGACCTATTTTGACCCGAGGAAATGGATGTGAGGAAAATGGACCTATTTTGAGCCGAGGAAATGGATGTGAGGAAAATGAAGAATCATTATCCAGTGCGATTGCTGCTGCAACTTTACCAACGACAGATAAGGTAATCCGCCTGGGATTCTTAGACTTGATCAGGTGGATCCACTACCGCCAATGAGAAAGTGGATGATTAAAAGAATGGTCTAGTGGAGTATACTGCCCGCTAACTTCATTCCTAAAAGTTGAATTATCAACATATACGATGAGGGTGATTGCATTCCTCCACATATAGACCGCCATGAATTTGTGAGACCTTTCTGCAAGGTCTCATTCATGAGTAAAAGCGACATCTTATTTGATCAGGAAATTGACATCATTGTCCCTGGTGAATTCAGAGGAGCTATGGAGATTCTCCTACCAGTTGGCTCAGAACTTGTTCTCAAAGGCAACGGTGCAGACGTTGCCAAGCAATGTATTCGAGGAGTACGACATAGTAGGGTGTCTGGACCTTCTGACGGATGCATGATAGCAAAATACCGTATGGAATTCAGCCAGATCCAGAACTGGAGGAGCTGCTACCATACGAGCTATGAGAGGGTTGTACCAGCTATGAGAGAGGGTTGTACCTCTAAGTACATGCAGAGGGAACTCAGTCCTGGAGCATGGCTTAGAAGGTCTGCTCGATCAAGAGCTCGTCACAATAGGAACAGACGGTCAAAGGATTCTTTTCTACTTTATTACATTACAACAAATATGATATATATCAGAGATACTCAGCCTATGATATGTACTTGGCGTGAGATATTTTGGATGAACTTTGATGCAATTAGCATATTGTACTTTTTAAGGCGTTAGCCTACACTTGATCTGTAACTTTTATTGGAAGTTATCTGTTTGTTCAATTGCCCCAGTTGTGCAATGGATAAAAGCGATGAACCATACGTTGGTTTAAAATCACAATGAACAAAGAACAAAACATAAAATTTGACAATAATAAAAAAATAAGATAAATAAGAAAATAAGATAACCAACAAACAAACAATAAAACAAATCTCTTTTGAGAAATCAAACAGCTAAAATTAAATTTTTGAAAATATATTTTAAAAATTAAACATGATAAAAACAACAAGAAAAGAAAATAAATCTATTTAGTTGATTCTCTCGATTTTGAGGTCTCTTACTCTTTGCTTGAGTAACAAAACTATCTTTGTCTGCACTAATTCTCTTAACATCTTTGCGGAGTTTCACATTCTGTACAAAACCTAACAAAGTTTCATAAATCTTCCTCGACAATGTCAACCTTTGCACACAACACATATCTTTAAATTCAACATCCCCAATTCTCATTTCTGAATTAGTTCTTAACTTCTGATTCACCCTTTTGAGGTTGGTCCTTACCTTTCGACACTCTCTTTTTGAGATTGATCATTAACTATCAATTCTCATTTTCCATTCACTCTTTAACTTCCGATTCACTCTTTTTGAGGTCGATCCTTACCTTCCGACACTTTCTTTTTGAGATTGATCATTAAATTTAAATTCTCATTTTTAAATCAGTCCTTAACTTCTGACTCACTCTTTTTGAGATCGTTCCTTACCTTCAGACACTCTCTTTGTGAGATTGATCATTAACTTTCAATTCTCATTTTTGAATCAGTCCTTAACTTTTGATTCACTCCTTCTGAGGTCGATCGTTACCTTCTGACACTCTCTTTTGAGATTGATCCTTAACTTTCAATTCTCATTTTTGAATCAGTCCTTAACTTCTGATTCACTCTTTTTAAGGTCAGTCCTTATTTTTCGACACTATTTTATGAGATTGATCCTTAACTTTCAATTCTCATTTTCGAATCAGTCCTTAGCATCTCAAACACTCCTTTTGAGGTCAGTCCTTACCTTCCGACACTCTCTTTTTGAGATTGATCATTAACTTTTAATCTTCATTTTTGAATCAATCCTTAACTTTTGATTCATTCCTTTTGAGGTCAGTCCTTACCTTCCGACACACTCTTTTTGAGATTGATCATTAACTTTTAATTTTCATTTTCAAATCAGTCCTTAACATCTCATTCACTCCTTTTAAAGTAGGTCCTTACCTTTCGTCACTTCCTTTTGAGATTGA
Source organism: Phalaenopsis equestris (assembly GCF_001263595.1). Classification (NCBI taxonomy): domain Eukaryota; kingdom Viridiplantae; phylum Streptophyta; class Magnoliopsida; order Asparagales; family Orchidaceae; genus Phalaenopsis; species Phalaenopsis equestris. Next base: position 461,092 of record NW_018250534.1, on the reverse strand, counting down.
TCCTTAATTTTTAATTCTCATTTTTCAATCAGTCCTTAACTTTGAATTCACTACTTTTGAGGTCGGTCCTTACCTTCCGATGCTCTATTTTTTATATTGATCATTAACTTTCAATTCTTATTTTCAAATCAGTCCTTAGCTTCTGATTCACCCTTTTGAGGTCGTTCCTCACCTTCTGACACTCTTTTTTGAGATTGATCATTAACTTTCAATTCTTATTTTTGAATCAGTCCGTAACTTTTGATTCACTCCTTTACAGGTCGGTCCTTAACTTCCGACTCTCTTTTGAGATTGTTCTTTAACTTTCAATTCACACACTGGAATAAGTTCTTAACTTCTGATTCCCTCTTTTGAGGTCGGTCCTTAATTTCCGATTCTATTTTTGAAATTCATACTTAAATTTCAAATTTTCACCTTGAGGTGGGTACCTAAATTCCGACTTCCTTTGGATTGATACGTAAATCTCAAATTCCCACTTTGGGGTCAGCACTTACATACTGATTCCCATCCTGTATGGACACTTAAAATGTGATAACTCAAAACAAACTCGCCAATCCCTAGCTAGAGTTCCTACCTTTTGACTTTGATCCAATATTCATCTGTTAATTCACCAGCGGAAACCAATAACAAAAATAATTCTACACCTCCTTCCAAGTCTATTGACTTAGGAGTTTATATTGATTTTTTTTATCACATTGGTCAACATGTGCTTGCCCAACACACCACACCTATTGGGGGTCCATTTATTGACCTCACTTTTGGTTGAGGTCTAGTTCTTTCTCTTTAGTTGCCTAAGGACTAGCCATAGAACTTTCTTGTTGACTATTCCTAGAAAATTGGAAAAAGAACCAACACAATTAGAAATTCTAAACTCCCTTTTGCTCAACTTGAAGCTCTACATATTGGTCCTGACCTCCAGCACTTTATAGGTGGGGTCATTATGAGGGAGCTCAAGGAGAGTTCCCACAAGACTGTTTGACCTTAAGATTGACCTTGGGTGTTGGTCTGGACCTAGTTCACTCACCTACACTAACTTTCACCCACAATCACTCACAACCGTAAACCTAAAATTTCTTGACTTTGATCCCTTGATCCTTTGGGAGACTCATGTAAATGGTCCCTTAAACCCACTGACCGTAGGCAAGGGTTTAGCTAAGATTAGTACATAGAGGACCCAAATAAGGTTTCCATTGGTTCGTGGGTTATTTATGGTGGTTGGCACCTCAATTTTACCAAAAATACTCAACTTGGCCTTTTGCCCCTAAACTCCCCAAAATTACCAAAATACCCTTGAAACCCTAAGTTTAGCCAAAATTCCCAAATTTACCCAAAATAACCAAATTTGTTCAAAAGTCATTTCAAACCTTTTGAAAATACCCAAATTACCCAAAATCACCAAAAATTGCCAAATTACCAAAATACCTCTCTTTAGCTCAAGGTTTAAAAAATTCTCAAAAATTTAAAAAATTCCCAAAATATTCCTAATTTCATTTTTCTCAGCTACCACATGACCCAATTTGGCCCATTTGACCATTTATGTCCAAAAACCCCCAAATTGCCCTTAAAAGGCACAATCTCCCCAAATCCACCTCAAATGTCCATCAAATTGGTCCCAATTTCCCCCAATTTTAATCCTAAGTTAAATTCACCATCCATGTGACCAATTTAAACCAAATCCAAGCTTAATTCACCCATGCTTTGAGCCTAATTTTGATTTAGGTCAAAGCATCAATTTAAGTATTTTTTATTTTTGTCACATGACCTAATCTCACCCAATTAAACCCATAGCCCACTCAATTTGAATCTTAAACACTTCATAACATTCCTAAACATCCAACTTGACCTTAAATTGGCCTTGGTGAAGCCTCAATTTCATTTAATTTCAACTTAAATTCAAAAATCCCCAAATTTTCCCCAAATTGGCTATGTCCCCAAAATTTACCAAATTGATTGCCTTAACACCAAAATTGGGACCTAATTCAAGTTGAAAACTTTTCATGACATTCCTATTGACAATTCTCAATAATCAATTTGGACTTAGCTCAAGCCTCGCCCAATCTAGACCCAAGTTTAACCCAACATGTCCAACATGATCAAAATTCTAAAATCCTTCAAATTAAAACCCTAATTGAACTCAAAATCCTTTCAATCGTTCACAAAAAATGTTCATTACAATCATCTTCAACAAATGCATCAATCAATTGGGCCACTTAACATAGCTAGCCTAGCTCAAACCCAAGTTTTGGTCATTTGCACCCACTTAGACCCATGAACCAAAATTGACCTAGACATGTCAAATTGGTCAAGGCAAGGCCAACACAACCAAATTTTTTACCATATTGACCAAGCCAAACCCCATAAAACCACCCAAATGAGTTATGGACCAAGGGATCTACAAATCTAAGGATTTAATTCCAAACTTACTTACACCAAGGATAGTTTTGCAAAACTAATCACCAACCCATTTATTTGTTGTGACATATTCCCCTAGCTCACCTGACCTCCTAGCCACCTCCCTGGCCTGGCCGGACGGCCTATTAGCCAAAAAATGTCTAAACTGAGAGCCACCTCCATGGAATCAAACCCAATTCAAACCTAGAGGCCACCTCATCCAAATTAAAAGTTAGATCCTCTCGGCCCTCCACCTAAGCAAGCATTTTCACCCCCCAATTGACCATGAAAGCCACCTTAAAGCCCATTTTATAAAAACCTCACTTCCACGGCTATGGAGTGAGTGCTAAAAATTTCTCAAAGAGATCCCTCCAAATTACTCCTATACCTTCTTTGAGACCTCCATAGTGCAACCCCCCCATAGTCCAAGCCAACCACCACATTGCCCTGAATCCCCTTGCCAAATTTTAATTTTTGAGCTCAAAGCCTTGCTAGAGACAGGACAGAGCTGTCCAAACTTCTACACTCCACCAAAATCAAATTAAACTCACCCACATAAACTCACCCACACCACACCCACACCATCACCATAGTGAAAGAAGGAGAAGCCCCATCAAATCCCCCTCATACAGAGCCCCTAGCATAGCTTTAGACGAACACCTGAAATTGATCTTGGTAGAATTAATATTTAGGCGTTTCACTACAGCAAGAGGCTTAATCCCTAGCCTCCTTGGATCTCCATGAATGTGTCGAGCACCTTTGATTGAAGTTTCCCTACTTAGAGAAAATTTATTTAACTTCTCCTCCTCTCGAGCCTCTTTCGATAGTCAATTTGATTAGAGCTAATTTAATGGCTTGATTACTGTATGGATGTGTTTGTCACACATAGACGAGAATTTAGAAAAAACTGTACTTAATTTGGTTAAGAAATGAGTGAGATCTTAAGCTTTGAAAATAGATGGTTCTCGGGCTAAGGCATTGGGGACGATGACGGGGAGTCGTTAGATCACGCGATTTTCTCATCAACGGATGAGATCTATCTGAACAACATCTTCTTACATGAACCGCGGGCCGAGTCATTGCTGAGGTGGATGGAGGCCCCCAATCAGAAGATGCCGCATGGAGTCTCGGAGTCTTCTAGGATCTAGTCAGCGTCGTGCGTTTAAGTAGATAAATAGGGTATTTTCTGATTTAAATAAATAGCCTTGACGTCAAAAATCCATATCTTGGTGTAGAAAAATCACAAAAATAAAATAAAAATACCCCCTTACTCAGTGAACAGAGGAGAATAATTTGAAAATTATTTGAAATTTTTTTTATGTGTATTTTATTTTTAATTAATTAAATATGGTTTTGAGTCTTTTAATTTACCATGTATGTAGACATTTCACCATGACTTGAAATTTTGGCATGTTGTTGCGTCTGTCTTAGGGAACATCTTATAATTTTTGCAAAACTAAAGGATATCTCTAGACAAAGATCCATATTTTTCAAGTTTATGTCTATTATTTGCATAAATTAATCATAATAATTAGCATGTTGCTTAGAAAATTACAAGAAGAATTTGGAAGGTTTGTTATGACCAGAGTACCATTTGGAAAATATTTCATGGGTTAAGTCGTTAAGAATGCACTTAATTTTTACCAACACTAAAACACAAAGAAAATTAATTTTGAAAAACACAAACATTTAAATAACATAATTTTTAATCTCCACTGTGATTTAAAGTTCAGAGAACTCCCCATAAAAATTTTGAAATATTTGGAGCACATTTAATAACTACAACTGATTTTTCAAGTTAAATGACATTTTGGTACTAAAATCATTTTTGGCAATCAAAATATAACTCAAAAAATTTAAAAATTTGTTTTTGGAGTTCTCTGTGATCAGACGAATTTTTTTTTAAAACCATAAATTTGAAATTAAAATAAAAAGTCCATTTTCCAATCCCATTTTCAATATTTTAATAATTAAAAAATGATAAAAATCACAAAAAATAATAATATTCATGGAAATGTTCTAAATTGTTTCTTAAGCACTTAGGAATAATTGGAATATTTTTCCTAATTTTGTAAGTGAAGTTATTGAGTTTTAAGGCTTAAAAAAATTTTTAAAGGCTAAAAATGGATTCTCACTAAAATAATTCTAATAATTCAAAAAAAAATTAGAAAAATATGAAATTCATTTCTCTTTGTCCCTTAACGTTAGAGATATTTAATAAAAATATAAAACTTAATTTTTCAAATTTAAAATATTTTGTAATTAATTAATACTCCAGAAATTAAAATAAATTTTAGGATTCAAATATAATTCAATAAATCATGAAATTTGGCCCTAAAGCTTCTATGGTCCAAGTCTACTTCAAGTAACAATTTCAAGTGATTAGGCTTTTCCTTGGTTAAGTTATGGAATTTTCTTTGAAAAATCCTATTTTTGCATTTAAATAAATATGTAAATTAAATTAAAATTTGTAAAATCACATTCTCTCTCCTAATGTCATAATTGACCTATGAGTGAGGTGGAATAAAAATTCTAAAGTCATTTTAATTAAATTTGACAAATTATGAAGTGATAGAGCTTTAGGGGTAAAAGTGTAATTTCAAAATAGGGGTAAAAGTGTAATTTTGGAAATTTAACCTTAATTAACATTTAGGCTTAATTCAAGGAGGGAAAAGGGTAATCTTTGATTTTAACTAAATTATTTAGATGCTTATTTGGATGATTGAAACACAAGTGGATTAATTGGTATAAACTAACCTCATTATTTCCATAATCAAGGAATAAATTTGTAATTCCTTAGATTATTAAAATTTGGAAGTCTAGCCAATTAAATGATCTTAGACTTAGGGGAATGGTTTTGGGTGTTAATAACTCACCAATTTAATACCCCTATTTGATGTTCAAATGACTTTCAAAAATGAATCATTATCACCTAAAAATTCAATCTCTTTCAAAAAATAACCAAGACATCAAAACCTTAAGGGCTTAGTAGTGACCTAGGCTAAATCAAATTTGGTTAAAAGAGAGATTAGAAAAGTAAACATAATTAAAATTGAACACATTTAAAACACTAACTATTTTTATGTTTTTTGCCCAAATTAAGAAGTTGGCTAAGTGACTTGATGATATTAGTCTTCACCTTTAAGGGTCTTCACCTACATAACTTCCAAATTAAATGGCAAATGATAATTACCTTACTCTTAAGGATAATTGAAACATCAATGTTCACTGAGCATTATAAGTATTTTGTTTTTACAGGATGAGTTATTAAGCAACATAATAAGTTTAAACGAGTTTGAGCCTTTCTACCAGGCAGTGAGAGGGAAGCATGGACCTATTTCTATCTCCAGGTTTCTTGGATACCTCGGAGGTCAACTAAACTTAATAAGTTTTGCTTAACAAAAATCTTCATTAATCAAACCAATATGGAACCACCAAGATATGACCCAAGTTTAGGTAGGTTACTAAAACCTTACTTTTCTGCCTTACAAAAAATGCTCTAACATGCATTTTGAGTTTCAGGTGGTGGAACGAGAAGACTCGCCAGTTACGCTTTTATAGTTTACAACATTGTCTTTTCTTAAGCTTTCCACATTGTGCTTACTCACTTGCAAGTATGAACAAAACACAAACTTGCATGCTAAACAACAACGTCACCTTGCATGAAAACTAAAATTTTCAAGATAACCACAAATCCAAAACCCGAAACCAAAATTAAAATCAACCATGATAAAAGTCACCTCCACAACACTCAAAATATAAAATAACTCAAAATTTAATCACAAAGTTCAAAAAAACCACAACTGCAACTAAATTAAGACGCCTATATTGGATGATCGGGATTCCCTCGGAGGAGGTAACCTACGGTTGCTAATGAGGCTTCCCCCGATCTAAATAAAATTATGAAACCCATTAAGTTGAGTTTAGTGAATTCATTTGGACTAAGTGAATTGAATAGAAAATAGTGGTGCAGGAATGAGGGAACTATGGGATCTTAATCGTTGTCACTCTAATCAACTTTAACATCCCCCATAACATTTAAAGAACTTCAACCATAGGGTCATCTGATTTGACATCATAACTTGACACCCTAGAAAACTTAAACTCATCACGAGGAGGAGCTTGGAGCTAGCATGATGGATAACACGACCATCTTCAACTGTGAAACCTATCTTCCCCAGCTAAACCATTCCTTCCTTAGAATTAAACAACCAAGTTATAGGATTTCAAGGTTGTCTGCTTATGCAACATAAATCCTAAACTCATCTTTAGGCATTTGTACAACCATGTTGTAAAATTTAAGCCCTAACTCGTCTTAGGATTCCGAGTTTGTCGTTCCTCATGACCTATATCCTCATATCTTCCAGGCTATTTGTGTGATCGTTTTATATGAATGTAAGCCCTAACAAATAAAATTAGCAGATGAAACACCTAAACATTCTCCTTAAAACTAAAGCCAAGCAATAGGATAGCTTGGGAGGTCACGGAGGTTCTTCTCTGGCTCTATGACATCACCTAGTTCTTCCTCCTTTGGATTCCAAAATAAAATGCTCGAAATTTAAGCTAATCTCATTTCACACCTCTTTGTCCGATTTCGTTGAAAATTTATATCCTATTGAACTCCTTGAAGATAATATTTCCTGATTTTTATTGAGAGTTTTCTTACGTGACTTCGGTCATTTAAGATGTAATTAACTATGGTGGCTTTCCCTTAAAGGAAGCTTGTCCAAACATAGTTTAATATAAACCCTATTTAATTCTTCATATTAAATAGGGGAAATTGTCGGCAAATAAAACTATTTCGCAGACCAAACATACCTCATATATTTCTTAGTTTATTTGATCGAGCCTCATCCTCAAAGTTTGTGTTTATCCTTTAGGATAGATACAGGGTTTGAAGTATAGTGCTCTTTCATTTAAACTATGAAAAATATTGGGCCAGTTTGATTTCATATTTTTCTAAACTTAAATCTATATGTCCTTCCAAAGCGGGCAACTGGATTTTGATTTCGGTAACCAACAGCTTCTCACGAGCAACTCATCAACCAAAACAGTGTCGACATTAATATATAAGAAAAAGTTTACAAAATAAAGAAAGAAAAGAATAAAACTTATCTCACACTCCTTCCCAAGCAAATTCCTAAAAGTTCGCTTTAAGCACTTTCTCTCTTTACAATCACACTCAGGTCTCTCCTAGAAATGTAATGAAGAAGAAATCTCTCACCTTCCCTCTCCTCTTACAAACCTAGAAGAAAATCCTTTATTCTCCAAAGCCTTCCTCTCACTCTCACGCCACACACACAAAAACACTTTTTTCCATAGACTTCCTTCTCTTTTATTAGAGGTTTCCTCCCTCGAAAAAGAATTCAAAATTTCCTCCAAAACTTTCTCTAATAGTCAAACCTTTTGATTTCCAAATGACATGTCCATTGACTCAAAAGACATATCCCTTCATTAAAGAGTCTTCAAAAGTGTATAGATGCATTGAATCACTCCATGAGGTGTTTGAATTATTTGGAGCCTTCAAAATTCACTCAAAATTTGTCATGTACCGCCTTAATCCATCTTATATCATCTCTGGTACTTTAGACGCCAGTTTTGGCACCTCAGGCGCTGGTTCTCTAGAATTTTGTGCCTTAGGTGCTAGTTTAGTTCTTCAAGCGCTACTTTGCAGCAGCTCCACCATTTTATTTCGTTTGGCTCCGTTTCACCCCATTTCAGTTTTGTTTCGCTTCTAACAGATATACCTACAAAATAAGAATTAAAATAACCTTTCTTTAAAGTTTAATTTCATTCCAAAATATTTGAGAAATGTAAAGTAGATTAATCATTAAAAGACATATCGAATGTCCCAAGTCAAAATTTTTTGTCTTGCCCATTTTTACTCCAAATTGCACCATTTTTGTTTCATTTTCTACAAAAGTTCATTTCTTGTACTTGAAACCTAAAATATGAAAAATACCTTCCTTTAAAGTGTAATATCATTAAACATCATTAAAATTGAACATAAAATATATATGAAAAAATATGTATTTTTTAGGCTTGTCAAAATCCCCATAACTTAAATCTTACTTGTCCTCAAGTGTCTCTTTTACTACATAAAAGTATGACTTAGGATAGAGATTAAATTATAAATATCTATACTTTAGTTTAATGAATGAAATAGTATAATTTAAGAAAAACTTTTAATAACTTAGATTAAAAATATAAGTATAAGAATACTTACTAATCAAATCAAAGATTTCTAAATATCCATTCATTTCATGATCTTTTTAATCCTCTCTTTTCACTTCTTTTTCAAGTGAGGACTAATATATATGGATACCCTTTAATAATTTTGAACATCATTATCCTCTTCTTAAAGTTAAAACTTTTTACCTTTCTTCACTTTATAAATTCATATTAGTTTTTCATATTAGTTAATTCATATTAGTTTTGATGATTTTCATAAAGTCTCATTCTTTTCTTCTTACATGAAACTGTAAGATTCTTAAAAATTTTAAAATACAATTTCCTTTACTTTAAATAGAAAAACATAGTGTTATCATTTCATACCAAATATCTTTAACTTTAGAATTGACCTTCGTTATTAAAAACTTTCACCTACATTTATCATATTTTTACAAACATAAATATAGTCATTAAAGTTAAACTCCAATATCCAAGGTTATATTAAGTTAATTTTAAAAATATATTTAATTCAGGACAAAAAAAATTTAGTTTACTTTTGTTGATTTTCTCAATTTACTTATTAATATCATCCTTAAAATTTATAAGAAATGGATTATTATATGATACTTCAAGATCTCTGAAATTTTGGATTGTATTCTCTCTAGATAATTCAAATTCTAGATCAAATTCTTTTTGGTTACTCTTCTGTTCAAGGTTCTCTTTCAATTCTTCCACTTTGTGATGAGTAAATGGTAGAGGTTGTCTTTCTATATTTATCTTAGTTGAGGAAACAGGTTTTTCTAATTCCTTGGGACTTTTTTTTATTGGCCTTTTAATCTCCTTATCCTTATCTCTTAACTCAAATTTCTTCTGAAACACATCTTTAAATTCTCTTCTAAATATTTGTTTGATAATTTTAAATTGCTCACGATTCATCTCCCTAGGGTTTATCTCAGGGTCACTAGGTAAAATCTTTTGTGGATAACTGTTGATTGCATTAATAATTTGCCCCAGTTGGTTTCCTATGATCCTTATTACGGTCCCTTGACACTCCAGCTTGCTCTCCATTTGAATAACAACCACTTCTTATAATTCCTTCTCCTCATTCTGGGGGTGACGTTAAAATTATGAGGATAAGAAGTTTCATCATTAAAATCACTCTGACTATTCCAATTACATGTCCAATTAAATTGATTACCTTCCCAAAATTACTCTTCTCCTCAAAAATTATTAGTTCATTTAAAATTCAAATGATTTTTCCAATAAGAATGATGCATTTCATGGCCATTTTCAATCCATTGTCCAAATGAATTTTCCTCAATAATTTGGTTTCCTTTGGGATATCTTTCTATGTAATGATCTAACTTCCTCTCAATATCTACAACTTGAGAAATTAAAATATTAAGCTTATCTTCTTGCAAATTTTCCTCTCTCTTGGGGTTTACTCTTTTGAAGCTACAAGAATTATAATCCAAATTTGAATTTTCATTACATTGTTGATCCACAATTTTTAAATTAATTTAATGGAGTTTATTAAAACCCTTCATAAAAGATCTCTACAAATTTGACTTGTAACATTCAAAGTCTGCACCTCCTGAACTACGCATACAAATTTAAACACTTAATTAATAGGTCAGATATCAAAAATATTTTGGTATTTTCAATTTTATTTAAAATAAAAATTGATTAATTAAACACACGCACATTATATGATATTATAATTTCTAAATCAATGACTTATAGGTTTAACTAAAATTCTCTTAAAGTTCATACTGAAGCTTCCCCAGTAATGACTACAAAAACTTGATGCGCCCTTGTTGTGTGTTGTTTTTCTGCATGTTTTAAGTTATTTTAAATTTTTGGTAACAATGCCAAAAACTTGACCCATCTAAAACTTACACAGTAATTTAGCTTCCAAAAATACGGCCAAAATCTTGACCTAATTTATATTAGGTATTTAATGTGTAAAATTGAACTGTTATATAAAACATATAAAACAGTACACTCACATTGGGTTCTACGCAAGTGCACATATTGCTTCAAGTAATATAAGGCTTTCTTTAGAAACCCTAGTATCAATCCCACAAAGAAGCACAATATGAATTCCCTTATGCTGATTCTATTCTACTACTATCAAGTCTTAGTTTGGATGATGGAAATTTTTATGATAATAAAAAAAATCGCAATATTCAAACTATAAAAATTAAAGTAAGAAAGACAAGTTAAAATGAGTTTAATGAATGCTAACTGAAATGTAACTAAAAGAACTAAGTTTACTAAACTAATTTCTAAACTTCAAAGTTAAATTTACTTAGACTAAAAAAAGTTTTGTCATAAATAGTTCAAATTTAAGAAAGCATCATTCCTCTTTACATTGAGTATATGGATTGTGAAGAAATTAAAATCATTTAAAAATATATAAAAATTTTTTTGTGCCAAATAGGAGCAAACCTATCCTTTACCCTCTTCTAAGTATATAAATAACATAGACTAATCCAGAGTTTGGTCCCTAATTCCGTCGTGAGGTTGGCAGGATACCGGCTGTCACTCTAGAGCTCCCACTACTCCCTCGCCTTAGGGCTAACAATATTGCATTAGTTCTCAATAAATTGGACCAAATTGGGGATTTTAATTTGTCACCTTAAATTCTCAAATTTTGCATCCAATAAAGTATATTTCCCTATTTATTTTCACTCAAACCCCATTGGATGACATCCTCTATTATGAAATCAAATGTGACTCTCATCATGTTATATAAATCATAGCACTTTCAAATCATGTATTTCTCGACACATTTTAACCTCTCATTTCGTCAAATTAAAAATTAAGTAAAGATTAGGGTTCAAATCATCACAACTTATTGACATTTAAAACCATATAAAAGGAAATCTCTTCTTTACAAAACAAAATTTCATTGTAGGGAGTAAGATAAAGAAGACTGAACAGAATTCATGAGAAGGATACGACAAGACAAAAATTTTGTATATAAAAGCAAGTTTACAAAATAAAGAAAGAAAAGAACAAAACTTATCCCACACTCCTTCTCAACCAAATCTTTAGAAGTTCCCTTTAATCACTTTCTCTCTTTACAATCACACTAAATTATCTCCTAGAAATGTAATGAAGAAGAAATCTCTCACCTTCCTTCTCCTCTTACAACCCTAGAAGAAAATCCTCTCTTCTCCAAAGCCTTTCTCTCACTCTCACACCACACACACATTCACTTTTTGCCCTAGACTTCCCTCTCTTTCCATAGAGGCTGCTCCCTTTAAAAAGAATTCAAAATTCCCTCCAAAATTTTCTGCAAAATTCAAACCTTTTTCAATTTTGAAAGACATGTCCATTGATTCAAAAGACTTATCCTTTCATTAAAGAGCCTTCCAAAGTGTCCACATAAATTGAATCTCTCCATGGGGCATTTGAATCATTTGGAGCCTTCAAAATCCATGCAAAATTGATCCTGAACCACCTTAATCCGTCTTATATCATCTCTGGCACTGTAGGTACCAGTTTTAGCACCTCAAGCACCATTTCTTTGGATTTTGGTGACTCAGGCGTCAGTTTGGCGCATCAGGAATCACTCTGCAGTAGCTCCACCATTTTGTTCTATTTTGCTCTATTTCAGCTCCATTTCGCTCTGTTTTAGTTGTGTTACACTCCTAACCGATATACCTGATAAATAAGCATGAACAAAGTTTATTTAAAATATAATTTCATTGAAAAATATGTGATAAGTGTAATGTAGATTAAGCATAGAAAGATATATCGAAATGTGCCAAGTTAAAATTTTCTTTCTTGCTTGTTTTTACTCCAAATTGCACCATTTTTGCTTCATTTTCTCCAAAAGTTCATTTCATGTAACTTAGACAAAAAATATGCAAAATATCTTCCTTTAAAGTATAATATCATTAAAAATCATTAAAATTGAGCATAAAATATATAAAAAAGTAGCTAATTTTTAGGCGTGTTAGTGCCTAATAAAAAAATTGCCTCACTTGAATCAACTTGAGGAAAAAGGCTTTATTGCATTTTCTAAACTGGTATTTGAGTATTAGCAACCTCACAAATAAAGTTTTTACGAAATTCATTTTCATATGGACATTCTAAGTATCTTTGATATGTTAAATTAAAATTCTTATTAAAATGAATATAGCTTAGAAATCTTAGACTTGACTACTAGGTGTTCCCATACTTTTAGTTTTAACCTTAGTTATTAAAAGTTTTTCTTATGTTATAATATTTTAATTATTAAACAAAATTATAGAAGTTTATAAGTTAATCTCTAGCATAAGTTTTATTGTTATGTAGTAAAAGAGCCACTTGAGGACATATAACATTTAAGTTTGGGGGATTTTGATACACCAAAAAAGAAGCGTAATTTATGTATATGTTTTATGCATAAAATTAGTGATATTACATTTTAAAGAAGGGCCTTTTCATGTATTGTTGTAAGTAACACATTTAAATCAAAAAGGAGCAAAAAGGAAGAAATTTTGAGCCAAAATTCAGTTTCTTAGCATACTAGCGCCAGAAGTGGCAGAACTAGTGCCAGAGGTGCCATTTTACAGAGAAGAGTTGCCAGAGGGCAGCAGAATCCAGAGAGAGTGTAGAACTCAAGTAAACTGGTGCCAGAGGTGCCAAAGGTGCTAGAGATGATTTAAGACTGATTGTGGCAGTTATTGACTTTTTTTTAGAGGTTCTAGAAGGTTCCAAGTATCTAAAATGCCCCATGATATGGTACAATGCATCTAGACACTTTTGAAAGGCTCTTGAGTGACGGGATATGTTACTTAGATGAAGGGATTTGTATCTTGATGTGAAGAGGTGTACCTCTTGGGAAAAAGAAGTGATATTTGAATTCTTTTGAAGACAAGGCCAACACCCCAATTAAAAGAAGAAGTATAGTGAGTGGTGAGTTAGAGTAAAAAGAGAGTGGAGTGAAAGGTCTTGAAGAGAAGAGTTAGGTTTTAGAGATGATTTTCTTCTAGAGTTGTAAGAGGAGAGGAAAAGTGAAAGATTTCTTCCTCATTGCATTTCTAAGAGAGAATTGAGTTTTATTGTAAAAAGAGAAAGTACTTAAAAGGAACTTTAAGGGATTTGCTTAAGGATGAGTGTGAGATAGGTTGTGTTCTTTCCTTTCCTTATTTTGTAAACTTATTTTTATATATAAAATCCATATTTTTTCATATCCTTTTCATGAATTCTAAGTAGTCTTCATTATTCTTCTCCCTATAATGAAATATAGTTTTATGAAGAATTAAAATTGTTGTGGAAAGTTTTAAATCTTAATAAATTGTGATGATTCAAACTCTGATCTTCATTTACTTTTTGATCTAGTCAATTGAAATATTAAAATCTTTTTAGAAACATAAGATCTGAAAGGGTTATGCTTTCTACAACAATGTAAGAGTCACATTCAGATTCATGGGTCAGAATCTAATCCATGGGGTTGATTGCAAATAAATAGGGAAATTTACTTTGTTGGGCATAAAATTGGAGATTTTATGGTGATATACTAAAACCCCTATTTGGTCAAGTTGCTTGGAAACTAACGTGAGATTATCAGCCCTCAGAAGTGAGAGAAGTAAGAGCTCTAAAGTGGGAGCCAGTATCCTCTTAACCTTACCATGGATTTAAAGACCAAACTCTAGATTAACTAATGTTCTTTATGAACTCAATAGATGGTAAGGAATAAGAAGTCTCCTATTTGGCACAATACAATTTTTTATATAATTTAAATGATTTTAATTACTTCACTAACCAAAAACTCATTGTAAAGGGGAAGGATGCCTTCTTAATCTAGAACCCTTCATTACAAAACTTTATTTAGTGTTTGTAAGTTTAACTTTGAGGTTTAGAAAGTAGCTTAGTTAATATAGTTCTTTTTGCTACCATCCATTTAGCATATATTAATTTACTTTAGATTAGCTTTTCTTACTTAAGCTTTTATAGTTTAAATTCTGTGTTTTATATTATAATCATAAGAATTTCCATCTCCCAGTCGGATCGATACTCAGGATTCCATTATAGCCTTTTATTACTTGATTGATATGTATGCTTACGTAATTATTAGGTTTAGCAGGTTCAGGATTTTAAAATATAAAATTATTTACGTTGAAGTGATTTTTATTATGATTGATCTGCTTATTTACTAGCTGTGCTGCCGTGTGTGTGTTATGGAATTGAAAGATATTAACAACCCATGCATGAAAGCTCGCATAAGTTGTCTTGAATCAATTTGAATTGTTGGACTTGGGATTCTTGCTTAGGTGATGTTTAAAATTATCTCATGACTTGTGATGTCAGAATTTTCAGGTCTCTTTATGACATGTCAGCCTTTGATCCTTAAATTGGACTTGATTCAAACCCTGACCCAACCTAAACCCAAGCTCAAATCCATTTCCCCAAAATTGATCTAACTTCAAAATTCCATCTAATTGAGCATTGTGATGAATTTAATTCGCCCAATTTCACTTCCTAAAATCTTCATGACATCCCTTTGGATGAATTGGACCCTTCAAAAAATTTTTAAACCAAGCCCAAATCTAACTTTTAGCCCAAACCCTAGTTATAAAACTAAACCCCAAAATCAACTTAAACCTTTGGCATTTACCAAGCTTAATCCTTTCTGCTCTGATTAGCCACCTTTGATGCTAATCAAAAAACCCAAACCCAATATTTGAGCCATGGACCAAGGGTCCCCCAAATTAAGGAGATTTGCTCCCTTCATTTTTGTTAAATTCCTCCCCCCATGCTACCACATCTCATTTCATGAAGCTAATCAAAATTAAGACTTCTCTGATCCTTCCTAACTTAGTTGGACACAACCTCACCTCTGGCTAGCCACCCTAGTCACTGGAGAGCTCAAGTCTGAGGAGTTCTCCTCTCCTTTGAACCCCAATTTAAACTCATCATTTGTGGTAGTCCCTGATTGGTTGCTAGCACTGAACTCCTTTCCACTTCAGCTTATGTTCACTAGCCAATCAAAGCTCGACCACTCCCCATTGGCCATGGCTATAAAATCCACCGCTCATGACCAAAAAGAAGATGATCAAATTCTTTATAGAGACATTGCCAACTTCTCACCAGAGCTTCTCCATACCTTCACAAAATTCTTCCAACCATTTTTTCCTACTGGAACCCACTGTCAAACAATAATTTTGAGTTTAAAATATAGGGTCTTTTCTTCCATCACATAGAACTTCACCAAACTCCAAATTGAATCACTCTTGAGTTTGCTCAGACCAAACAAGGAAGTTACACATCAAAATCCCCTTATTTTGAGTACTATAACCTACCACTAGACCAAAGCAACACCACACCCTGATTGAACTCATTCATAGAACTTACACCAGCTTAAACTAACACTTTGAGAAGGTTTGTTAGGCTCCAATGAAGATTTCAAAAGCACCAAATTGAGGCATCACTTCTTGGGCTAAGGTATAATTAGAAAACTCTGAAAAATTACTTCAATTTCATCAATTGTGAAGAAAATGTTTATTTCATGCACATGTAACAATATACATGTGTTCGTCTTCACTATATGAATCTATATGAACAAACCCTATGTGATTTGGTTGAGTATCGATCAAGATCTTAGGCCTAGATGTTGGACTATTCTCGGGTTAGGTCAGTTAGGACGATGACCAGGGACCGTCCGATCGTGCATGTATTGATTGGATGGCTCGAATTGCATTAGATGGAAGGTGTGCTTGTGAACTGCAGGCTGCGTGACAAGCCTTGATGGAAAGCGCTATGAATGGGAGCACGTCATGTAAGGTTTCAGAGCTGCCTAAGATGAGGTGGTTGTTGCGTGAATAAGTAGAAAATTAAGGGTATTTTTTATTTAATTAAATTGAGAAAGTTTAAAATACATAACATGGTGTAGAAAAATCATAAAAATAAAATAAAAATACCCCCTTGATCAGTGAACAAAGGAAAATAATTTTGAATAAAAATAAAAATTATTTGACTTGTCTTTGATTTTTCATTAATTAAATACTAAATGCACTTTTTTAATTTTAATTAACTAATTATTAATCACCATGACTTGGAAATTTTGGGGTTGATTCCTCACTATAGTGAGGATGTCTCTTGATTTTCTTAATGTCAAGAGACACCTTTAACTCTGAAACCCTAATTTTCAATTCTATTGGCCCATTTTTTATTAAATTAATTATACAAATTAAAATATTAATCAAGAAAATATGTGGATTGTTTTGGTAGGTTCCCTGTGGTCAAAGGACTATAGGAAAAATATAAAATGCTTTCAAATGATTGTGCATAACTTTCTATCTAATTAAGTGTCTAAAAATTATAAAAAATTAAATAAACATAATAATATTCAAAAAATAACAAAATTCGTTCCATAGTATAAAAAATAACCACCTTGACTCAGTGTAAAAATTTGAAGCCCATTTGAATTGATTTGATCACTAAAGTCTAATTTTTAATAAAAAGACATTTTTGCCTTAAAATAATTATAATAAATAAACTTTAGGAAAATATTTGAAAAGTAGTTTTATGAGTTCCTTGTGATCAGAGGCACCTAGGAAAAAAAAATTTTAAAATAAATTAATAATTTTTGAGCTCCCTTTTAAATTAAAAATAATTAAAAATTGTAAAGATATGAAAATGCCCAAATGCGTTTCAAAAAATTCCCTGATCACTTGGGACCGTTTAAAGTATTTTTCCTAGTTTTTTCTAATTTATTTATTTATTTTTAAATTCTAAAAATGTATTTTTCTTGATTTTTTATTAAAATGATTATAATAAATAAAATGAAGATGATAAAAATAAAAATTTTATTTCTCTGAGTTCTCTTGATCAGGGAGATTTAATAAAAATATAAAAAGTAATGATTATAATAAATGAAATTAAGTTATGTTTTCTATTTAATTAATCACTAGAATACATAAATAATAATAATATATAAAATATAATCTGAAAAATTATGAATTTTTTTCCAAATGGTCCTCTAACCTAAATGAACCTCCAACAAATTTTCCATGAACAAAAATCATTCTTTGACTAAGTAAAAAAAAAATATTGAAAATCCTATTTTTGAGATAAAATATTTTTATAAATTAAATGAAAATTAAAAAAACCATTAGTTATCCTCCAATATTTTAATTGACCTATGAGTAGGGTACCATGAATATTCAAAGTCATTTGCGTTAAATTTAATGAGTTATGAAGTGGAGAGCCCTAGGGGCAAAATGATAATTTTTTAGATTTGGATTCCCTAATTAGCTTTTAGGTTATGTTGTCGATCACCAAAT
The DNA here is from genome assembly GCF_001263595.1 of Phalaenopsis equestris. Lineage (NCBI taxonomy): Eukaryota > Viridiplantae > Streptophyta > Magnoliopsida > Asparagales > Orchidaceae > Phalaenopsis > Phalaenopsis equestris. Next base: position 443,249 of record NW_018250534.1, on the reverse strand, counting down.
TAGAAGTTCTCGGTCACCGGGATGGAATATCCCAACGCCCGGTTTAATTTTTCTTATATATATATAAATTGGAGAGAGTAGTATTTTAAATTTTGAAAATACAAGACCAAACTGATCTCATAACCTCAACAGTTTAAATAAACAAGCCTAATACCACAAGCAATACATCTATCCCGATGGGTAGACACATTACTTACTAGTAGGACTCGATTAAGTTAACTAAAGAGTTTATGACATCCGTTTAAGTCCACGAAAAACTATTTTTTATGTTGACCGACAAGTTCCCCTATTTAATTTAAAAAATTAAATAGGGTTTATATTAAGATGGGTTCTTTAATGTTTCTTATAAGGGCAAGCCCCTATAGTTAATTACATCTTAGATATTTAAAGTCATCTAAGAAAAATCTCGATAATAATCAGGGAATATTGCCTTCAAGTATTTTGAAGGATAAAATTTTTCAAAAGATGAGACAAAGAAGTGTGAAAGGGAAATGTCTCAAATTTGCAAAATTTTTATGGAATTCATAGGAAGAAGAATTAGGGGATGTCATGGATCGTGAGGAAAACCTTGGTGACTTCCCAAGTTATCCTATGGTTCGGCTTCAATTTTGAGAAGGAATTATCGATGTTTCATCCTACCATTTTTATTATTTTGGGCTTACATTTGTGTGAGACAGTCGCACAAATAGCCTAGAAGATGTGAGAATTTAGGTCGTAATGAACAAAAACCTTGGAATCCTAAAATAGGTCAGGGCTTAAATTGCACAACATAATTGTGCAAACGCTTAAACAAAGAGTTGAGGATTTATGTCGCACGAGGCAGACAACCTTGAAATCTTATTGCTTGTTATTTAATTCTAAGAAATGATGTGTTGTATTAGAAGGCTACCCACAAGGCTAGCTTTAAGCTCCTTGGTGAAGTAGCAGTCCTAAAGTCTAAGATTGAAAGGTTTAAATGACAAGTTAAAGTTCAATCAGGGGGGTTAAAATTGATTAGAGGTACACCGATTAGGATTCCACGGTTCCCAAATTCTGGTATCACTTATTCATTTTGAATTTACTTAGCTTAAACGAGTTGTGAAACACATTTAAAATAGGGTGATCTCATTAGCAACTGTTGGTACCTCCTCCTAGGGACTACCGTAAATTCAAAAGGAAATTTTATGTTTAGTGACATTCTAAAGCATTTATAGTTATCTTTGAAACAATTGTTTAGATTTTTGAAAATTTTGATTAATTTTTTAAAAGTTGTTTTGATTTTGCAGGAAAGGTAGAGTGCACACCCAAGCAGTTATATTATATTGTAGGAAATAAAATGACAGAAATTAAATAATACTTTAAAAGCATACCTGTCATCTTCTCGAAGTTCCCGCTGAAAGATTAGCTTTTTGTAATATGTATATGATTTTGCAATAAATTTAAATAAATTGTAAGAGTAGATGAACATGTGTCTAACATGCTCCAAACCATGAATTTATTAGTCCCAAAATATCTTTGTGGATGATTTTAGAACAAATTATATAGCAAGTTCAATTTGTCCTTCAAAATGTCCATGACATTCCAAAGTGTTCAAGGAATGGCCCTGAACTACTTTAAAGATCTCTTGAAATCTTTTGAGTTCATTTTGAACTTATTATATTGTTCCATTAATCATCCAAGGTTAATTTAAAAAGGGTTACCCCGCTACTTGGTGAACTTTGTTATTCTCATCGTCCCAAGAACTGAGTGCTCGGTTTATCAGTTGATATTTACTCTAAGAGTTATCCAAGTGGGTGCCTCTAAGGCAAGCTTAAGTTTTTAAAGTTTTTTGTAACTACCACTAAAGTTGAGCTTATAGTGCTTAGAGGTGTTTATGATTAATCATATTATATTTCAAAATCCCATCAAATAAATTTAAACATCAAGCCCTTAATTATTTGAACGGGAGAAATGACGATTATTTTTATATTTTTATTGAACCTCTCTCAGTCAAGAGAATTGAAAGAGACAAATTTTGCATCTTTTAAATTTTTTATTTATTTATTTTAACTATTTTAAAAAGAAACTAAGGGAAAAACATTTTAAGACTTTAGAAATTTATTTTTAATTTAGAAAAATTAGAAAAAAATATTTAATGAGTTCCAAGTGATTAGGAAGGCATTAAGAACATTTTAAAATATTATAGTATTTCTTTTTTAGAATTAAAAATTACTTTAAATTGTTTTTAATATAAAATATAGCTAAAAAATGAAGTATTTTCTAAAAAATATATTTTTTATTTTTTGTAAGTATCCCTGATCACAAGGAACTCAAAAAACCACTTTTTATAATTTTCCTAAGTGTATTTAATTTAATATAATTATTTTTGTACAAAGATAAAATCTTCCATAAAATATCAACTTTAGTGTTCAAACTTAATCAACTAATTTTTAAATTTTTACAATGAATCAACATGATTTTAAAACTCAATGTAGAATTGATTTCATTAAATTTTTTATTAATATTTAGTTTAAATAAATTAATACAAGACATATAAACTTAATTAATTATAGAAATGAACAAACTACTTAGACCATTATGATATTTTTCCTAGGCTTCTCTAACCACAGGGAACCTACTAAATTTTGTCTCATAAATTTTGAAGTGATATTTTAATTTATATAGTTAATTTAAGCCAAAATAGTCATCCATGCTTGAAAATTAGGGTTAGAAGCACAGAAATGCTCTTTGACCTTGGAAAAATCAGAGGACATGACTATTTTAATGAGGAAGAGATCATAAAATTATCAAGCATGCTGAGCAACATTTAATCATAATGAATTAAAATTCCATGGAGGCTATTTAATTAATTGAAAATCAAAGAATAAACAAATAATTTTTATTTTTTTCCACATTAATCTCCTCTTTTCATTGAGCAAGAGTGTATTTTTATTTTATTTTTGTGATTTTTCTACGAAAAGATATGGATTTTAAAAGTTCTAGAATTTATTTAGATCATTAAATCCTTATTTTTCTTTTTTATCCAAATCATCCGCTGCGTCATCCTTGTCTTCTCCAAACGGCACACACGTCCGCTCATGATTGGGCACCACTACCCCTTGTTCACGTATAAAGAGTCCGTCAAGATTGATCTCGTTCGTCCCTCTAATACATGAGCGATCAGATGGCTATGGGTCATCGTCCCTAATGGCGAGAGCTCATGAACCGTTAAACTTCTAGACCTAAGATTTGAAGCTAGACTCAACCAAATCACTTCAAGTTTGTTCCTACACTTATATACTCAAGACAAACACATCCTTATGGTTTATACAGAATGAATTACAGTAAATACTTATGAAGAATAAATTTGAACTTGATTTAGGGCTGAGGGTTAATAGCTTTGTTTGAGATGGGAGGCCTCAATCAAATGGTTGTAGCAGCTTCAAATGAGTCTAATGAATCTCCAAATGAATTCCTGGGCTGTGGTGAATTTCTTAGGTATGATTTCAACCAAGGATGATTTTAGGTATCAGTCTAGAGCTAGGTTAGAGGCTCCATGTGATGGGGCTTTTGCGAGGAATCAACTTCTCTCACTCAAGGAATGATGTGTGAACAATTAGTTGGAGTTTGGTTCACTGTGGAGTTGTGGAGAAATCTATCCTGGTTTTTCTTGAATTTTGAACTCAAAATTGAGCTAGTCTAGAAGGATCTAGGGGGGAAAAATGGTGGGTTTTAGCTTAGGAGTTCTTGGAGAATGTCTGGGAGCAAATTGGCAGAGTTTCCCCAAGAAAATTGCCTAACCCTTACTTTGGACATGGTGAAGTGGGTTTAAAAAAAGGACATGTGGTGGCTGGTTGGGCTTTAATTCAGTCACATTTGGGTGCTTAGGTAGAGGGCAGAAAAATACCAAAGACCAATTGGAGCTGGCCGGATTGGATTGGTGAAATTGGGTTTGGATTGAGGTATAGGGGCTCTCAGTTTTGGCTCCTTTAGTGACTAGAGCAGTTGGCCAAGATAATTGGGCTACTCAGGTGGCTTAGGGATCTCATAGGAATTTGTCAAAGCAATTAATTTAGGTTGGTGGTGGGTTTGAGCAAAGATCCCCTTGGTTTAAGGATTCTAGGAATGAAATCTTCTAATTTAGGAAACTCTTGGTCCATGGCTCACATAGGGTTGGATAGATGGGTATAGCCTAGTCACTACGGTCTAGTTGGTTACTGTAGTGGTCTTGAGTTGACCACTTTGGCTAGGTTTGGTTACCTTTGTGTCATGGGTTCAATTTTGGGTAATATTGATTGAAGTTAGGTTTGGATTTCACTAGCCATGCCATTGGACTCAATTGATTGATCAAGATAATATAGATGAGTGTCACAAAGAATTTAGAAAAGATTTGGAGTGATTTTAAATTGATTTGGGGGTTCAATTACGAGGATTTTAGACATTTGGTCGATTTTGGGTATGTTGGGTTTGACTTGGGTTTGAGTTGGGCTAGAGTTTGGCTAAAGCCCAGTTGTTGGTTCAATTTGGTCCTCAAGATTGTCATAATTAGTTTTGGATAGAAATTAAGTGGACATTTTGAGGTTATGGGGTTCAATTTGGTTGAATTTGGGGACATGACCGATTTGGAAAAAATATGGGGGTTTTGGTCCAAATTTTTTTGAGTGAAATTGAGGCTTAACCAAGTCTAATTGAAGGTTTAATTTGATGTGTGAACTTTTTTTAAAATGTTTATGCTGCAAAATTGGGTCAATTGGATAGATTTAGAGGCTCAATTGAGTGAGATTTTGATTTTGGGTCAATTTGGGGCTTTTTTATTTGGGGTGAAATTAGATTCAAATGTTGGTCAATTGGACTTAAATTTGGTTTTAATCTAGCTTGTACATTTTTAATTTGAGTTTAGAATTGAAATTGGGGAGAATTAGGATCAAATTGGTGTGCATTTGTAGTGAATTGAGGTAATTGGGCCTTTAAAGGCAATTTGGGGCTTTTGGCCAAAATAGGTCAAATTGGGCTCATTGAAGTGGTTAAAATTGATTTTGAGGACATTTTAAATTATTTTGAAGGTTTTGGGAAAATTTGGGTCACCAAGAGTATTTTGGTAATTTTGTCCAAATTAGGTGTCTTTTGTGTTTTGGGCAATTTGGATGGTTTCAAAGAATTCGAAATGATTTTTGGACAAATTTGGGTACTTTGGATAGTTTTAAGAACTTTGGTCAATTGTGGGGGTAATTTGGTAATTTGGTTAGATTTAGGGGCAAAAGGCTACATTGGGTATTTTGGTATAATTGGAGTGTCAATCACCCTACTTAAGCCATGGACCAATAGAATTCCTTACTTTGGGTCCTTCATGTGCTGATCCTAGCTAAACCCTAGCCTTGAGCTAAGGGGTCTAGGGGACCATTTATATAAGTCTTCCAAGGGTCAAGGGATCAAAGTCAAGCATGTTTGGGTTTAGAGTAGTGAGTGGAAGTGTAATGTGCAAGTGTGTGTGTGAGATCAACCAAAACCACACAACTAGAGGGTTAACTATAAAACTAAGCAATCATATGGGGACTCTCCTTGAGGTCCTTCATATTGGCCCCACCTACCATGTGCTAGAAAATAGGACCAATACATGGAACTTCAAGTTGAGCAAAGAAGAGTTTAGAATTTCTAATGGTGAGGGTTTCTTTTCTAGTCTTCTAGGAATAGTCAATAGGAAAGTGTTACGGCTACACCCTAGGCTACTAAAGAAGAAGTACTAAGCTTCAACTAAAAGTAAGGCCAACAAATGGAACCCCAATATGTGTGGTCTGTCAGGCAAGCACAATGCACATATTGGCGTTGACTGAAGAGATCAATAAAACCAACACATACGTCTAAGCCAGCATGCTTAGAATAGAGAGTACAATTGAGTGAAAGTTGTTTCCGCTGGGGAATTAGCAATTGAAAATTTTAACAAAACATAGGATTCAAAACTCTCGCCAGGGAATAGAAGGAAAGGAATCCCAAAAACAACCATTAGGAAAATAAAAATGATGGTCACGGTCAATATTCAATTTGATTTTAGAAAATTTTGATTTTGGTCTTAATAGTTTCAAAGGATGGGAATCATAATTTATGTACTGACCACGAGAGAAGGGAATCAGAATTTAATTACTGACCCCAAGAATTTCATGAGTGTGGAAAAATTCTCGGATAGGAAGGTGAAAAATATAAGGATTTAAAGGAATCATAGGACCTTGAACCGACCCTAGAATTTCATGGAGGTTGAAAATTTCTCGGAAGGAAGATGGAAAATATAGGGAATTTAAAGGAATCAAACGACCTTGCACAGACTCTGGAATTTCATGGAGGCAGAAAAGTTCTCGGAAGGAAGGCAGAAATTATAGGGAATTTAAAGGAATTATACGTCCTTACACTTGCACCAACCATGGAATTTTGTGGAGGTGGAAAATTTCTTGGAAGGAAGATGGAAAATATAGGGAATTTAAAGCATTCAAAAAAACCTTACTCCAACTTTGGAAGATCATGGGAATCAGAATTTAGGAACTGACCTCGAGGTGAGATGGGAATAGGGCTTAGGCTTTGATCCCAACTTTTTATATAGATGTAAAATTGCAATGCATGTGATTATATGTTTAATTTTTGTAATAGTTATTTTTTATTTTCATCAAAGTCAAAAACTTGATTCAAAGCAAAAGCTAAGTAAGTTTTCCACTACGAAACTATCGACACTATTTTGGGTTAAGGAGTTGCTCGTTGGAAGCTGTCGGCCGCTAGAATCGAAATTCTGTCGCCCACTTTGAAAAAGTATTTATATTACATATATTTATATAAGTTTAGAAAAATATGAAATTAAGCTGATCCCATATCTTTCATATTTTAAATGAAAGAGCACTATACCTCAAACCCTGTATCTATCCCGAAAGATAAACACAAGACTTGACGGTGAGGCTCAATCAAATAAACTAAGAAACATATGACATCCATTTAGTTTGTGAAACCATTTTATTTGCGGATAAGTTCCCTTATTTAAGACGAAAGATTAAAAGGGGTTTATATTAAGTTGGGTTTAGAAAAGTTTCCTATAAGGGTAAGCTTCTATAGTTAATTACATCTTAAATGACTAAAGTCACTCAAGAAAACACTCAATAAAAATCAGGAAATATTATCTTCAAAGAGGTCAAAGCATAGGACTTCTCAATGATATCGAACAAAGAGGTGTGAAAGGGGAATGATTCAAATTTGCAAAATTTTGTTGTAGAATCCAAAGGAGGAAGAACTAGGGGATGTCATAGATCCGGAGGAGAACCTCGGTGACTTCCCAGTCTATCCTATTATTTAGCTTCAGCTTTGAGGATAAATTATTTAAATGTTTCATCCTGCCAATTTTATTATTTATGGCTTACATTTGTGTGAAACGATCACACAAATATGTTGGAGATCTGAGGATTTAGGTCGTGACGAACGTCAACCTTAGAATCCTAGGACGAATTAAGTCTTATATTGCACATCATGATTATGTAAAGGCTTAAAGATATGGTGAGGATTTATGTTGCATAAGAATAAAATCTCGAAATTCTTTGGCTTGGTTGTTTAATTCTAAGGAAAGATATGTTGTTGTAGATGCTCTTACCGATAAAGATGGTCGTGCTGCCCACAGTGCTAGCTATAAGCTCCTCGCCATGATGAGAAAGTTTTCTAATGTGTCAGGTTATGATGTCAAATCAGATGTCCCTATGGTAATAGCCATTAATTGTTATGGGGCATGTTAAAGTGATTACAGCGACACAGTTTAGGATTCTTTCGGTACCATTATTTTCTATTGGATTTACTTAGTCCAAATGAACTTACTAAACTCAGCTTAATGAGTTCCACACTTTCATTTAGACCATGGGAAGTCTCCTTAGCAACCGTAGGTTACCTCCTCTGAGGGATTCCCGATCATTTTATAGAGATGTCTTAATTTAGTTTCAATTGTTGTTTTGTGATGTTTGAGATTAAATTTTGAGTTGTCTTATAATTTGAATGTTATGAGAGTAAATTTTATCTTGATTGATTTTAGTTTTGGTTTTGTTTTTGCGACTATTCTAGCAGTTTTGGTTTTCATGCAAGGTGAAATCATTGTTTAACATGCAAGTTTTATAAGTATAAAAATATAATGTGGAAAGTACAAAAAAAGATGGTACTATAAACTGAAAAACCGTACCTGGTGATTCTTCCCGTTCCACCACTAGAAAGGTTTGTACTTATAAGGCATGTATATAATATTGTAAGGAATTTAAATTGCATGAGTAGATGAAGGTTTAGCTACAAGACCCCAAGCTATGACTTTATTGAATCTCAAAAGATCCTAGTAGATGATTTTAGGACAAAAATATGGCAAGTCTAATTTGCCCTTTAGAAAGTCCAATAGATTTCAAAATGCTCGAGGCATGTCCACGGATCGCTTTGAAGATCACTTGAACTATTTTGATTCCATTTTTGACTTATCATATTGTTCCATTAACCATCCGAGGCTAGAGTGTGACTACCCCATTACTCAATGAAACTTGATAATTTAATTATCCCGAAGATAGGGTACTTGATTAATCAATTGATTAATCAATTGATGTTTCGATTGATGTTTCGTTTAAAGGCTATGTGAGTGGGTGCCCTTAAGGCAAGTTTAGGTCATTCAAGATTGTGGTGCTCGAGATTGAGGTAAGGCTTGTAGTCTTTATAGATGTTAGTCACCAATTATTTCATCTTTTAAATCCAAATTAATTGAGTTTATAAATCGAGCCTAGGTCACTACTAAGCCTTTAATAATCATAAGAGGTGAAATGGTGATTATCAAGATTTTGGTTTAAGTGATGTTTATTCTTATTAAATAGTCAAATCATCCTCAACTTTAGGCTTAAGAAAAGTGAACTATCATCTTTCCAACTTAAGCCTATCTCTTAAGAAAAGTCTTATCTCAATTGACTTCCAAGTCGTGAAGATTGGGAGAATTATGATCTTATTGATGTTGGGAAAGGGTGATGAGTGAGTTTCTACCTCTTAACCCCATTGTATTTCAATAATCCAAAGATGTTTACTAAGCTCAAAATTACCCATTTTTTCCTTGGTTAATCCTAAATTTTGGTTAAGGCACCAAAGTTTAAAATGACTATTGATGCCCTTGGGGCACTTGACCTCATAACTCTTAAATGATATTTTGATTTATATAATTAAAATAACCAAAATGATTATCTTAGTTTGAAAGTTATGACTAGAAGCATAGGAATGTCCTCTGACCTTGGAAAATCGAAAGACCTTGGAAAAATCAGAAAAAATAGCCTCTATCACGAGGAACAAACCCTCAAAATTTCAAGCCATAGTGAAATGTTTTAAGCCATGGTGAATTAAAATACCACATAGGATATTTAATTAATTAAAAATCAGGGAGTAATAAAATAATTTTTATTTTTTGTTCACCTCTGTTCACTGAGCAAGATGATATTTTTATTTTATTTTTATGATTTTTTAGAGAAAACTATGGATTTTTGAAGTTTTGGCATTTAAAATAATTCAAAAATCCCTATTTTACTACTTATTCACGCGGTGCTGACTAGATCCTAAGCAGCTCCGAAGTGCCCATGCGGCACTCCGCAGTTTGACGCCTGCCCCCCCAGCCACGGAGCCTCCACGCGGACCGTACTTTAATCTGTGAAAGTCTGTCCACTTGATCTCCTTTGTCCAATGGATACACGCGCGATCGGACGGCTCTCTGTTATCGTCCCCAAGTGACCTAACCCATGAGTCGTTCACACTAAAACCATAAGATCTTGAGCTAAATTGAACCAAATTGCATGGGTTTTGTTTCTGAACTTTCATCTACTCAAGACAAAAACATCTATATGGTTTATAAGGTATGAAATACAGTAAATACGTATAGAGAGGCGATACAAGCTCAGTTTAGGGTTTGAGTTCAATACCTTTATCTGATAGGGGAGGCCTCAATCAGATGGTTATGGTAGCTTCGACTGGACCCAGTGAATCTCTGGATGAAGTCTCAAGCCTTGGTGAATTATCTTAGTATGAATTCGATCAACCTTGAGTTCAGGTGTTGGTCTAGAGCTAGGTTAGAGGCTATTTAAGAGGGGGGATTAATGTGGAATAAAATCCTCTTGCTCTTGCTCTATCTCTTGCTCTATGGATGGTGTGTGCACAATTAATTTAAGTTTTGTGGAATATGGAAAGATTTTCTGGTTTGAGCTGAATGTTTAAGCTCAAAATTGGGCTTCCACATTGGGGATAAATGGGGGAAAATAGTGGCAATGAGCTTAGGAGTTCTCAAAGAGTGTTTGAAAGCAATTGGAAAGAGTTTTCCCTGAGATTTTGGCACACACCTCTCTTTGTTCATGGATGGGTTGAGTAAATAGAGGAGATTAGGGGGATGCTTAGGGCTAAATGATGGGTGTAAAATGGTGCTCAAATGTAGGGCTGAGTAGCTCTGAAGAGCCATTGGGATTAGTTGGCCTCTAGGGTTGAACTTAGGTTTGATATGGCCTTGGGGCTCTCAATTTTGGTGTTTCCCAACAACAAGGCTAACTGGCAAGGCTAGGGGAGGTGGTCTGGAGGTCAGGTGAGTCAGTGGGAGGCCTAATTATAATTTACCTCCAAGAGTTTGTCATGATGGAAGAGATTTTTGGTTAAAGCCCAAAAATGGGCTAAAATCTCTTAATTTAGGGATCCATTGGTCCATTGCTTATTTTGGTGGTTTGAGATGTTTTATCCTGGTCCATTGGGTGTACTTGGTGGTTGCAGTGTCATTAATTTGATGGCTTAGGCATGGATAAATCAATTTTGTTGTATGGGTTCAATTTGGCTCAAAATGGCTAGAATTTCTAGAATTTGGGTTGGGGTTAGGATAGCCATGATATTGAGCTCAATTTATTGATCAATATTGTGTATATGATTGTCACAAAGTTTTTTCGTGAAGGATTAAAATGATTTTGACTTCAATTGGAAGCTCAATTTCAAGGATTTTGGGATTTTGGTCAATTTGGGCATGTTGAACTGGACTTTGTCTTAGGTTGAGCTAGGCTTGGAATTTGGCTCAATTGAATGGTGATCAAGGAAGGTGTTATGATGATTTTTCATGAAGGAATGGAGTGGAATTTTTGGGGCTAAGGCTTTCAATTTTATGGTTTAGAGACAAAGCCAATTTGGGGCAAATTTAGGGATTTTGGACTTAGGTTAAAATTGAGTGAAATTGAGGCTTGATGAAGAAAAATTGAAGGTTAAATTTGATGTGTAGGAGCGTTATGAAGAGTTTAAGATTCAATTTGGGGAAATTGAGTAGGCTATGGGGTTCAATTTGGTGAGATTAGGTCATATGACTAAGATTGGGGTTTTTGATTTGGATCAAAATTGAGCTCAAAGCATGGACCAATTAGGCTTGGGTTTGGTTTTTATTGGTTATTTGAAAGATTAATTTGAGTTTATAATTGAAATTGAGCGGAATTGGCCTCAAATTGATGAACATTTGAGGTGAATTTGGGAAAATTGGGCCTTTAAAGGCAATTTAGGGGTTCTGGTCAAAATGGTCAAATTGGCCAAATTGTGTCCAAATGGAGAGTCCAAATTGGTTTTGGAGACATTTGGAGTGATTTTGGATGTTTTGGAAAAGTTTAGGGTGCCAATGGTATTTTTGTAAATTTGGCAATTTTGGGGGTATTTTGGTAATTTTGGAAATTTTGTATGGTTTTGGGTAATTTGGGTATTTTCAAATAGTTTGAAATTATTTTTAAACAAAGCTGGGTATTTTGGGTGAATTTCAGGATTTTGGTAAAATTTGGCGTCACAATGGCATTTAGGTAATAGGTGCAAAGGCCAATTTGGATATTTTGGTAGAATTGGGGTACCAACCACCCTATATGAGCTATGGAACAATGAAATCCTCATTTGGGTCCTCTATGTACTGGTCTTAGCTAAACCTTAGCCTAGGGCTAGTGGATCTAGGAGACTATCTACATGAGTCTTCCAAAGGATCAAGGGATCAAAGTCAACGATTTGGGTTTTAGGATTGTTAGCGATTGTGGGGGATAGTGAGTGTAGTGAGTAAACTAGCTCTAGACTGACACCCAGAGTCATCCCTAAGGTTAGATAGCCCTATGGGAACTCTCCTTGAGCTCCCCTATAGTGACCCCTCCTATTAAGTGCTAGATGTTAAGATCAATATGTTGAGCTTCAAGTTGAGCAAAGAAGAGTTTAGAGTTTCTAATGGTGAGGGCTCCTTTTCTAGTTTTCTAGGAATAGTCAATAAGAAAGTCCTATGGTTAGACCCTATGCTACTAAACAGGGAAAACTAAACCTCAACCAAAAGTGAGGTCAACAAATGGACCCCCGATAGGTGTGGTGTGTTGGGCAAGCACACCACATATATTGGCATTGACCGACAAGATCAACAAATCCAATACAGAGTCCTAAGCCAACGAACATAGAAGGAGTGCAGAATTTGAGAGCTAGTTGTTCCCACTGAGGAGTTAGTAAGTGCATATCTAATTAAAATCACAGAGTAGGAACTCTCGCTGGGGATTGGAGAGTGGGCTTGCAATTATCAAGTTTCAAATGTTTTCAAAGGATGTGAATCAGTATTTAAGTGCTGACCTCGAGATTGCAATCAAAATTTAGGTATCAATCCCTAAAAGAGAGTCAAAATTTAGGTATCAACCTCAAAGATTGAGAGTAGGATTACGTGTTCCATTTAATGGGTTCTTACACCTATTTTGAAGATGTATGTAGAGAATTGGATGCAGTGGTCCCATTCAAGGGGGGTCTTTCACCAATCTCAAAAGGCTCAGAATAGGATGTGATGTTCCATTCAGAGGAGTCTTACTCCTATCTCAAAGATGTGTGTAGAGGATTGGATTCCATGGTCCCATTTAAGGGGGTCATTAACCAATCTCAAAAGGTTGAGAATAAGATGCAATGATCAATTAAGGGTAGTCTTACTCCTATCTCGAACATGTGTGTACAAAATTAGATTTTGTGGTCCCTTTCAAGGGGGTCTTACACAAATCTGAAAAGGTTGAGAATAGAATGTGATGTTCAATTCACGGGAGTCTTACTCGTATCTCGAAGATGTGTGTAGATAATTGGATGTCGTGGTCCCATCCAAGGGGGTCTTACACAAATTTCAAAAGGTTGAGAATAGGATATGATGTTCAATTCAGAGGAGTCTTACTCCTATCTCAAAGATGTGTGTAGAGTGTAGAGAATTCTCAAAGATGTGTGTAGAGAATTGGATGTCGTGGTCCCATTCAAGGGTGTCTTACACCAATCTCAAAAGGTTGAGAATACGATGTGATATTCCATTCAGGGAAGACTTACTCCTATCTCAAAGATGTGTGTAGAGAATTGGATGCCCTGGTCCCATTCAAGAGGGTCTTACACCAATCTCAAAAGGTTGATAATAGGATACAATGTTCCATTCAGGGGAGTCTTACTTTTATCTCGAAGATGTGTGTAGAGAATTGGATGTCGTGGTCTCATTCAAGGGGGGTCTTACACAAATATCAAAAGGTTAAGAATAGGATGTAAAGTTCCATTCAGGGGAGTTTTACTCATATCTTGAAGATGTGTGTAGAGGGGGGTTTTACACATATCTCAAAAGGTCGAGAATAGGATGCGATGTTCCATTCAGGGGAGTCTTACTCCTACCTTGAAGATGTGTGTAGAGAATTGGATGTCATGGTCCCATTCAAGGTGGTCTTACACGATCTTAGAAGGTTAAGAATACAATGTGATGTTCCATTTAGGGGAGTCTTACTTCTATCTCAAAGATGTGTGTACGGAATGGGATGTCGTGGTCCCTTTCAAGGGGGTCTCACACCAATCTCAAAAGGTTGAGTCACATTAGGACATAAAGCTCTGTTGCCCAAATCCAACCCATGAGACAGTGGAAAGGAAGTTAGTGTTTTGATACTGGCTTCGAGGATAGGAATGTAGTGTAGAAATTTTGTGGTGATAAATTCATAAATGTGGGTCACGTGAAAAGGTTGACATAGGTGAGGCAGATTTGTGAAATTTTTGTGAGGTTTTGCATAGAAAATGAAATTTCGCAAGGATTTTGAGGGAATTAGTGCAGAATGGGATAGTCCTGCTGTGCAAGCAAAGAGTGTCCATATTTGGTGGGGTGAGTACATATCACAAGCTGAGCATATCCAATACATATATTATCATATCTATTATGTGAAAAAGTAGTACAAAAAGGTGTCTCCCAAGTTTCCATCTTTGGTGGGGTGAGCTCCCGATCGAGCTGACCTTCTAAACCAAGCTCCATGACAAGAGTTCCCTTTGCATGTGCTTAGAGGTGCAATCCTTTCATACCTCGTAAGTCAGTAGCTCCTCCAACTCTGGGTCTGGCCGGAATCCATATGGAATTTGCTGTCATTCATTTTTTTGAAAGTCAGAGACACCCTATGGTGTCATACCCTTGGAATGCAGTGTTTGGCAACTTCTGCTCCATTTCTTTTAAGAAGCAGAACTGAACCCACTGGTAGCGGAATCTCCACGGCTCCTATGATCTCGTCGTGGCCAATGATATCTATTTCTTTTCCGAATAAAATGTTTCTTTTGCTCATGAAGGAGACCGTCCAATATGGTCTCACAAAATCGTGATGGTTATGATGGTCTATATGTGGGATGGTCTATATGTGGGGGAATGCAATCACCCTCGTCATAGATGTTGATGATGCAGTTATTGCTAATACAACCGGCAGGAAGTTTTCTCCATTAGGACGTTTTCTCCATTGAACCATTCTCTTGATCATCCATTTTATCATGAAAGGTAGTGGGTCCACTTCATCGTGTCTCAAAATCCCCAGGGGATTTTCTTGTTTGTCCTTGGTGAAGTTGTAACAGCAGCTGCATTGTATGGTGATCCACCCCTTTCCATGGATCCATTTTCGTTGCTCAAAATAGGTTCTTTCCATCAGAAGGTCTGCTAGACCCCTATCTCATAGATCAAAGAAGCAGTCGAGAATACTTCTTTCATTGCTTTTGGAGAAGACGCTGATGTAAAACTACAAGCCTTCTAGTATGTTGATGAATCTTCCCTGAACTTCTTTCATAGAATTCAAACTCTCTTTTCTTTATTTTAATCAATTTATCAAGTCTACCATGGTGATCAACGACGGCTGTAGAGTGCGCTCCCTCATTTCATGATCAGCGAGAATCCAAGCTTGTATTGTCTCTTTCTCATGCGGAATATATGACTCCCACATCGGTTGATCAATGCTCTAAAATCCATCATTAGTGGACGCGTACTTCTCCAGAGTACTGTAATGCTCTAGGTGGAGGACGTTGCAGTCCGGGAACTCCACAAACGTCCCTATAGCTGGAGTCTGTGTAACAATCTTAGCGTTGCTTGTAGGGCAACCCGTACAAAGATCATTTGAAGCTCCAAGTATCTCTAGCTTCGTAGCGAACTTGGACTCATCATTTGTGGTAGGCAAGCTGGAAGAGGTCTCTCTCATGCATGGATCATAGATTTTCCCCTTAAGAATAGGGGTAAGCAAGTTTTCTTCCTCCTTCTGGCGTCTTCTTTCTTTGCACAGGAAAGCTCTGTGTTTTTAATGATTGGCATTTCTATTTTGAGTTCTTTGCAGCACTGTGTCCAGCACTCTGTTGTCATCATCAGTGACTATGCCTCCGGTTGGTAAGGTTTTCATAAATGGCAGGCGACTAGTCCCCTCCATCAGGTCTTGCTATAGTATCACTTTGTTCCCCTTTAGTGGGGAATTCTCCCTGGTGCTCATCTTTATCATTTACAGTAGTCCTTTTTTTCCTGATGGCTAAAACATCCATTAGGGAACCTCATAGTCCATGTCGACTTGACTGAAGTCCATGTTGAAGTTTATGGTGCCACCCTGCAGTCTTGTTTCTTTGTTAAGTACGAGATTCCAGCCATCTTTGAAAGCAAAGATCAGCCTCTGTCCTGACATTTTCTCGGAAGACGATAGGAAAAACATCAGTATGCTGAAATTTAGCAAGAATAAGAACAAAACAAAGTTTTCATTAGGAAAAAAAATGTATTACAGATTGAGTACAAACCAAAGCCTCAAAAAGGTACAAAATGTTGAATGCATGTAAGTACATAAAGAAAATCTCATGTTGGGTACATATCACAAGATGAGCATATTTGGTATATATATCATCATATCTGCTATGTCAAAATGCAATATAAAAGGTATCCCCTAAATGTCCATCTCTGGTGGGGTGAGCTACTGATCGAGTTGACCTACTATACCATGCTCCAGGACAAGAGTTGCCCTTGCATGTGCTTATGGGTGCAACCCTCTCATAGATCATAAGACAGTAGCTCTTCTAACTCTGGATCTAGCTGAAATCTATGTGGCATTTTGCTATCATCAATTCTTCAAAAATTTATAGACACCTTGTGGTTTTGTACCTCTGGAATGCAGTGTTTGGTGATGTCTGCTCCATTTCCTTTAAGAACCAGCACTAAACCAACTGGTAACAGAATCTCCAGGGATACTTTGAACTCGTCGAGGCCAATGACATCTATTTATTTTTTGAATAAAATGTTACTTTTGCTCATGAAGGAGATCATGAAAAAAGGTCTCACAAAATCATGATGGTCTTTATGTGGAGGAATGCAGTCGCCTTCATCGTATATATTGATAATACAGCTGCTGGGATAATTGTTGGCTGAAATTATGCTCCATTTGACCATTCCTTTAATCAATCATTTTATCATGGGAGGTAGCGGGTCTACCTCGTCGTATCTCAGAATCCCCGGGGGATTTTCTTGTCCGTCCTGGGTGAAATTGTAACAGCAACCACATTATATGGTGATTCTGCCTTTTCCACGCATCCATTTCTGTGGCTCAGAATAGGATCTTTCCATCAGAAGGCTTGCTCGACCACTATCTCTTAGATCGAAGATGCAATTGAGAATACTTCTTTCATCACTTTCAGAGAATACTTTGGTATACAACTCCAAGCCTTCCAATATATTAATAAACCTTCCTTGAACTTCTTCATAAAATTCAAATTCTCTTTTGTTCACTTTACTCATTTTGTAGTATTCTGTTGTGGTGATGATCGGTGGCTATCGAGGATGCTTCCTCATTTCAATATCGGCAGAAATCCAGGTTGATGATGTCTCTGTATCCGGCGGGATATATGACTCCTCCATTGGGTGATCAGTGACCTAAAATATGTCATCGACGGACGTGTACTCCTCTAGAGTACCGTAGCATTCTAGGTGGAGAACATTGCAGTCTGGGCATTCCACAAATGCCCTTGTAGCTGGTGTACGTGTGGGAATTTTGGCGTTGCATGTCAGGCAATTCGCATAAAAATCATCTGAAACTCCTGATATCTCCAGCTCTGTAGCAAACTCAGACTCTTCCCTTGTGATAGACAGGCTGGAGGAAGTCTCTCTCATATCTGGATCCTAGATTTTCCCCGTAAGGATAGGAGTAAACTAATTTTCTGCCTCCTGTTGGTGTCTTCTATCTTCATGCAGGAAAGCTTTATGTTTTTGGCAGTTGACATTTCTACGTTGAATTCCTTGCAGCGGTGCATCTAGCAGTCTTTCTTCATTAGCAGCGATTAGGCCTCCGGTTGGTGTAGTTATCATGGATGGCGGACGACTAGTCCCCTCCATCAGATCTTGCTATATTATAACATTTTTTCCCTTTAGTGAGGAATTCTCCCTGGTGCTGATCTTCAACAGCTATGGTAGCCCTTTTTTTCTCGACGGCTAACCATGTCAATCAGGGGACCCTCATAGTACATGTCGACTTGACTGAAGCCCATGTCAAAGTCTATGGTGCCACCCTGCGGTGCCCTTTCCTCATTAAGTGCGGGGTTCCATCCATCTTTAAAAGCAAAAATCAGCTTCCGGCCTCACATTTTCTCTACAAATGACAAGAAAAACATCGGCGTGTTGAAAGTTTGTAGGAATAAGAACAAAATAGTGTTTATTAGAGAAAATTTTATGTTATATTGGTGAGAAAATCATTTATTTATATATATATATATGTATATATATATATATTGTTTAATTTAGTAAAGTATCAAACTTAAAGCTAGAAAAAATAAAATTGAAGCGTGTAATTTCAAAAGCATTCATTTTATTGAGGTTAACTTATTACAAAATTTTTAGACGTCGTCATAGATGTTTGGCCAAATAGATAACTCCAAAATAATCAAAATTTCAAAATTCCAATTCAAGCAATGTTAAGTTGCATAGTATGTCTTCAAGTATCATCCGTTGATCGGCTACATGGGTCTTTCGCCTTGGAAATCCACCAGCTGGTAGGCTCCTCCTGAGTAGACTTTCTGTACGACAAATGTTACTTCACAAGTTGGCTCGAACTTTCCATTTATCTTGTAGCATGCAAGAATAAGTCTTTTGAGGACAAGTTCAAGATCACCAGATTTAAATGTCCTTGGGCAGACCAATTTGTCATGGGCTTGTATCATCTTTGCCTAATAAGGCATCTAGATGCAATTGTGCTTCTAATCATTTTCTTTCGAGACTTTCGAATTCTTCAAGTCTGATTTTTGCACTTGCTTCTGTTGCAAGTTGATTGGTGGCAGCGATTCTAAGAGACGCCATCTGATCCTCTAACGGTAGTACGACCTCAGACTCGTATACGAGCATGTAAGGTGTACTCTGAGTGGGAGTCATAAACGTTGCCCGGTAGGCCCACAGAGCTTCTAACAATTTATTAAGCCAATCCCTTTTGTTTTCATCCAATGTCTTCTTCAAAATCTGTACCAGTGTCTTATTGAAGGCTTCGGTCAGGCTATTTTCCCTGGGATAGTAGATCGTAGAGTATCTTCAGTCTATCCCGTGCCGTTTAACCAAGTTATTGATTTCTGTGCTCTTGAAGGTTGTCCCATTGTCGGAGATTATTCTGTGCGGAACCCTAAAACGGTAGACAACTTGGCTTTTGAGGAACTGAAAGATGTGTTGTGCTATAACCTCTCATAATAGCACTCCCTCTGCTCATTTGGAAAACTAATTTGTAGTGGTGAGTATAAATCTATGTCCTTTTGAGGATGGAGGGTCTATCAGACCTATTATGTCCGTGCCCCAACACTCGAATAACCACAAAGCAACAGTTGGGTGTATCACATTCGGAGGTTGGTGCAAGACCACCCCATGCACCTGGCATTGGTGACTTCTTCTGATTGTATCTATGCAGTTGGACATCATTGCCAGCCAATGATATCTGAGTCTCTTGATCTTCATGTTCATCATTATTCCTGACTGGTGAACTCCACAAAATATTTTATGTACTTCCTTGATAATATTCTGTGCTTATGCTTTGCTTAGACATCACAGCCATATTTGATTGAAGGATCTTCTGTAGAGGACATTACCCTCTAAGGCGTATGACATAGCTCTTCTTATAATGTGGTGTGCTTCTTAATTGTCCTGCGGCAGCTTTCTAGTATGCAAATACTCTATTAATGGCTTACGCGAATCTTCATTGTTATCAGCAATTGCAATCATTGTTTCTTCTTCTTTTTTAAGTTTATGTAGATTTTCAAGGTTGATTCAAGACAAAACCTGTCTTCTATTTACCGTGATGTCAATGGAATCCTCTAAGGGACATGCCAATTCCTTAGCATGTTTTGCTAGTGTCAGCATGGACATTATCTCCCCGAGGAATCCAGTAGAAAGTCACATTGCAAATCTGCTAAAGTAGCTTCATGGTGTACCGGTGGTATTCTTATAACCTTGGTTTCAAAATCCTGTATTATCCAACAACTTGTTGAATGACATGTTGTGAGTCGTCATAGATGGCAATATCTGTTATATCCATCGAGATTGTCAAATCCAAACCAGTAATTAAGGCTTCATATTCTACTTCATTGTTGGTACATGGGTTTGTAAGGTGGTAGGAGAATCTCAGCATACCCCTATCTGGTGTGATGAAAATCAGCTTAATTCATGCTTTGCCTGGTATAACTGTGTCTGATCCTTTATCTTTTCTAGCTGATGAAGCTCCGTTGAAGTATATCTCCCAGCGTTGCGCACTGGAGAATTTCATCTGTAATATCTGTTCATCTGGTAGTTCGTCATTAAAAGGGACTCAGCAGGCAGTGGTTGTGCAGTGAGAAAATCTGCTAAAATATTTCCCTTGATATCATGCAGGGGAACAAAATTTATATCAAATTGCAACAAAATCATTGACCATTTGGCTAGACATCTAGAGAGTGTGGGTCGGGTTATCAGATATTGCAATGGATTAACTTTTAAAATTAGGGTAATCCTACGAGAAAGGATGTAGTGTCTGAGATTCTAGGCAACGCAAATCAAAGTTAGACAATGTTTCTCAATAGGTGGATACCTTATCTCCGTCGGTATTAGACGTATTAGACGATGATGACTCAAGTAGTAGAGTGTGTTTTATTTACCCTCGTCATTGACTTGGGCTAAGAGGGCTCCAAGAGAGTCATTTAAGGCCGTGGTATAAAATATCAAAAGTCTCTCTGGGATAGGGCCTGCCAAGAAAGGAGGTGTCATTAAATATTGCTTAACATCCTCAAAATCCCACTGGCATTTCTTTTCCCAAATAAATTTGGTGTCCTTTTTAACTAATGTTAAGATGGGTTGACACCTACCTGAGAGATTAGAAGTAAAGCGTCTCAGACATTTTGACTTTCCTTAGAAGCAACATAATTATTTCAAGATTTTGGGTGGAGACATCTCCAAGGTAGCTTTAATCTTATCCAGGTCAATCTCAATTCTCCGATAACGGACAACAAATCCTAGAAATATCCCGGAGGTAAAGCCAGAAATGCACTTTAAGGGACTCATCTTAACGTCATACTATCATAATCGTTCAAACACAATCCTCAAATCATACAAATGGTTTATCTTTTGTTTACTTTTGATCACAAAATCATCCAAATAGCATTCCACATGGTTGTGAATGAGGTCATCAAAGATCTTTGTGATAGCTCATTGATATGTTGCTTTGGCGTTCTTCAATCCAAACGGCATCACCGTGTAGCAAAAGATCCCAATCGGTGCTCTGATGGCTGTAAGTGCTGCATCTTATGGAGCCATCTTGATTTGGTCATACCCCGACGCTCCGTCCATGAAGGACAAAATTTCATGTGTCGAGGCAATATCCACCATCATTTCTGGTATTAGCAATGTAAATTCAACTTTTGGACACACTTTGTTTAAATCCCTGAATTCTCACATACACGGATTTGTCCATTTTTCTTTATGACTGGTACAATATTAGCTAACCATGTGGGGTATTGCTTTTTTTCGCACAAAGTTAGCGTCTATTAACTTCTTTAACTCGGCAACAACTTTTTGCACTATCTCGATGAGCATTCTTCTTGGAGTCTGTTTTATTGGGGTCATATCTTTGTCCACCCCGAGCTTATGTACAGTAACTTTTGCTGACAGTCCTGACATTTCATCAGAGCTCTATGTGCATATCTTTGTCCACCCCGAGCTTATGTACAGTAACCTTTGCTGACAGTCCTGACATCTCATCAGAGCTCTATGTGTAGCAATCTTTGAATTCTATTAATAGTTTGATCAATTCTAATGATTCTTCATCGTTGAGTAGAGAACTCATAAATGTAGGCTGGGGTTGCTCTTCCTTCTCAAGGATGATTTTCTTTAATTCATCAACAGTTGATTTGATTTTCTCCTCACATTTTGGTGGAGCATCTTATATAAGCTAATCAGTTGAGCTATCCTCTATATCAAGGCAGTCCTCTTCTGATTAACTAGTAACAATCATGCAGAATTTTAAATCCTTGACTAGCCCGACTATACCAAGTCCGAGACCCTCTTTCGGGTTAGGAGTTTGACTTTTAACATCCCACAATTTTTGAATAAGATGTAATTTATCTTTTGGCATTTTTTTTTGCAAATGCCCTTATTGAATTAACTTTTGAACATAAGGCAAAAAGTAACCAAAAGGCAATTCCATTAATTCATTAGGATCCTTATCCAAATTTACATAATTTCTAAGATTAGTAGTAGTAGAAGCACGATAAACTTTGATCGGCTTTGAACCAGTGTTACAGACCTCCTTGGTCTCTAAACTCTTGAACCTTTGAGAAAGAATATGAGTAAGGGTCATGGTGTTCACATAGTGGTTTATCGGATCATGCATTGTCTCATATTCGCTTTTCTCCCTGTCTTCTAAGGATATCTCGTACTATGGTTTCTTCTCTCTTGTGATCATGATTTTGTCCTTAAAATTTTCTTCATCATCAATGTTGATGGTCAGTTTAGTCCATTCAACAATTAAATTAGTCTTTGCTTTACCACGTCCCCAGCCTCATCCTCTCGTGTGTGAACTAAGAGAACCCCCACTAACTCGTTGCAAAAGAGTGGTGGAAGATTGCTGAAGCGGAGCTGAATGGCATTGCCATTGTACTTGTTCTGAATCTTTATCTTTATTCATCTTAACTTCACGAGAGAAGACAATTTTCTTTAGAAACGAGTAGTAAATGGCATCCTCATGAATGCCAACTTCATGAATTGAAAAAGGCGGTAAATCTCCCTTGATGCAATGTTTTTGTCCTTCCTTGTAGTACTTGATGAACTAGTGTAGAGACGACGGAACCATGTAGTGTTTGTGAATCCATAGTCGACCTAGTAGAGCGTTGAAAGAGGTCTTAGCGTCGATAATATAGAATTTAGTGGTTATTACTTGTTCTTCAACTATCATAAGTAGTGTAATTGATGCAAGGGCTCTTTATCCCTTTTGGTTGAATCCTCTTAGCATCATTTTA
This sequence comes from Phalaenopsis equestris, assembly GCF_001263595.1. NCBI lineage: Eukaryota > Viridiplantae > Streptophyta > Magnoliopsida > Asparagales > Orchidaceae > Phalaenopsis > Phalaenopsis equestris. The sequence continues at coordinate 420,521 of NW_018250534.1, read as the reverse complement.
TCAGTTGTAAGCTCCTGAGCTTCAATGTCCAAATAGGACAATGTCTATAGACTCATCAAGTTGAGTGATGCTCCGGGATCTACCAAAACTTTGGACAACACAAATCTACCAATGTTAACAGAGATATAGAGTGGACAATTATGGTCGGTGGTATAGAGCAACAAATCTTCATTTGTGAAGGTTACCCCAGACGGTTCTTTTAATGAGCAAACTTCATCTGAGGATGTGATGGTCAATTGGGCTAAGCAAATTTTTGGGTCAAGCAAAGCTATAACCAGAGACTCTCTAATCTCCTTTGACAGGATTAAAGCTTCATAGATGCTTAGTTTGGATGGTAACTTCCTATGGTGAGCTAGCACATTATAATCCACTTTGTATGATCCTCCAATTTTCTCTTAGTTATGTGTTTCTTACACTAGCGGAGGTGGAGCTAGCGCTTCTCGAGTGACTATCTGCTTTACTTTATCTATCGGAGCTATTCTTGGGGGCAATACCTTCCCACTCCTTAATTTTACTTTGGTAATTTCTTCTTCTTCTTGAGTTCTCATTATTGAATCTTTTGGTGTTTCTTCTTTTTCAAAAAGATCTATGTTGATGGCAAGTGGGGCACCATGGCACTCGAGGATTGGTTCCTCAGTCTCAGCGCTATCGTAAGCGATATTGTCGATGTATTCTTCGATCTTGTTAATGAGTTCAACAGAATCAAGCACGATTTGACGATCGTTTTGGGTATCGAGATCGAAGCTAGATTGATCACAGTCAATTACGTTATCACTAGAAACAGTTAAAACGTAACAAATCATAAACATTATATTCATAAGACCCCGGAGGGACAAAATAATAATCATACAAGGAAAGGGGTTCGAGGATTTTCTTCCCCGAATCCGAGACAACAAATCTAGCAGAGGCAGCCCCTATCCTACCCCTCATGCTATCTGTCTTCATGGTGGTTCTCTTCTTCTTCTTCTGCTTTGACGTAGACTGCTCTTCTGATAAAATCTTCATCTCAGGCTTGGCGGGATAAGGACTCTGAACGGAAGCTTGCACTGATGCATTTTGGATCTGGTTTTGTATCTTCTTAGATGATTTGCTTCAAGCTGTACTCCATCAATCTTTTCCAGTATACGGGTCAATCAGAGAGATTAGCTCAGCCCAAAATCTTATTTATAGAACCCTTTTTAGGTTCTTTTAATTATTCTTTTGGGATCATTATATTCCCTTCCTTAAGATTTTTCTTGAGCTAATCCTTGAAGACCAAACATTCCTCTATAGTATGTCCAAGCAAGCTGTGTATGGACAATAGTTAGGTTGATCCTTCTTATCGACCTCTTTGGGTTTCTTCGGAGCTGATAGTCCGAACTCAGGATTCTTCATCAGACTTTTGAACATTTTGGGGAAAACTTCATCTTTGATGGAGTACATTGCTTTCCTTCATTCTGCAATGGACATTTTCTTGTTTACTGTTCGGTATGATCCTCCTTAAGGCGATTGCTGGCTAGACTGATCATACTGTTGTGTCTGTTGTTGAGCATGCTACGATGACAACTGACGAGAATTCTAATGAAAATTTTCTGCATGTATCTTCTTTGGTTGTTTTCCTTTATCGACCTTTTCCACTCTTTTGGACTTCTTTTAAATTATTCTGGTCATCTTGGACTTCTCAGACTTCTCATTAGAATCCATATATTTGACTTCTCCTTAAAAATTGCTAGCTTTGCTAAGTAGCTTCTCGAAGGATTTAATGGTGAGTAATTTGAGCATGAAAGCTACTGGCCCATGGATGCTCTTGAGTAGGATCTCAATCACATGATGTTCTTGTAGTTGAGGTTCAAATTTCATGATAAGGTTTCTCCACCTCAAGATGTAGTCAACTAAAGTCTCGTTAGGCTTCTTCTTTCTATTACGAGATCTCCAATAGAAACATGATGTTGCGCTCCAATAGAAACATGATGTGTAATTTTGGATAACGATGATATCAACTGTGTAATAGAAACATGCTCCAATGCCCACACAACATTCATGATGTGTAATTTTAGATAACGATGATATCAACTGTGTAATCGTTAGGCTTCTTCTTTCTATTACGAGATCTCCAATAGAAACATGATGTGTAATAGAAACATGCTCCAATGCCCCACCCTTAAATTGGGTTAAGGCCTCCCGAACTTGTTCGACCATTTGCATAAATTCCTTTTCCGGTATAGCGGTTGATGGAGAATCTTTCTTTTATTGATCGTCTGTATTTGCTCAGGAGACTTCCTTCGTTTCATCTAAACTTGATTTTTAGCCTATTTTAAATATTTAAATAATTAAAAAATCCATAAAAATCACAAAAATAATAAAACTCATGGAAATGTTCTAAATTGTTTCCTAATTACTTAGGAACAATTAGAATATTTTTCCTGATTTTCTAAATAAA
>NW_018250534.1:416818-417992 GCF_001263595.1 Phalaenopsis equestris | reverse complement strand
GAGATTTTTCAAAAATACAAAACTTAATTTTCACCACCTAAAATATCTTATTTTTATTAAATAGCCCAGAATTTAAAATAATTCTAATAAATCACAGAAAATTCAAAAAATTATGAAATATGATCTAAAGGCTTATCTTGTCTAGGTATACCTTCAGTAAAAATTTCAAAGTATTATAATTTACCTTGGTCAAGTTAGGAATTTTCTTTGAAAAATCTTATCTTTATATGAAAATAATTACATAAATTAAATTAAATTTTGAAAAATCATATTTTCTCCTCTGATGTCTTAATTGACCCATAAATGAGGTAGGATAAAAATTTCAAAGTCATTTGAATTGAATTTGACAAATTATGAGGTGTTAGAGCCTTGGGGGCAAATGTGTAATTTTGAAAAATTAGCCTTTATTAACATTTAGGCTTAATTTAAGGAGGGAAATGGGTAACCTCTAAACTTAATTTGGTTGTTTGAAACACAAGGGGTTAATTTGTAGAAACCAACCTCACTTTTTTAATTGAAAAGATAAGTTAATAAATTTCTAAATTATTAAGATTTGGAAGTTTATTAAAATTAGATGATCTTGGACTTAGGGGCATGACTTTGGAAGCCAATAATTAATCAATTTAATACCCCTATCTTGATTTTCAAATAAAATTCAAATCATGAATCATGACCACTTAAAGCTTAACCCTTTTCAAAACTAATTAATACACTCACCTAGACCTTAAGCGCTTAGTGGTGACTTAGGCTAAATACAAAATTGATTACACAAAGATTAGAAAAATAAACATGATTAAATCCAACATCCTTGAAACAACACTAAGCCCAATTAGGATTAAAAATTTGGTTAAGTGTTCAAATTACACTAGCTTGCCTCTTTAAGGGTCTTCACCCGCATAATTTTCAAATTAAACCACAAGTGACAATTACCTCTTTCTTAAGATTAATTGAAACATCAATGTTCACTGAGCATTAGAAGTATTCATAGGATGAACCATTAAGCAACATAATAAGTTCAAATAGACTCGAGGCTTTTCACCAGTTGGTGAGAGGGAGGCATGGACCTGCTTCCCCCTCCTAACTTGTTGGATACCTCAAAGGCCTATTAAACTTAATATTCTTTGCTCAATGAAATCATCCTTAATTAAACTCTTAAGGACTCACCAAAATATGA
>NW_018250534.1:413600-415012 GCF_001263595.1 Phalaenopsis equestris | reverse complement strand
AGATTGGTTGATAATTCAAACTTTTTATAATGGATTAGTGGGATCTCTTAGATCGATTATAGATGTTGCGGCTGGTGGTTCTTCAATGTCAAAACCTTTTGATGAGGCTTATTCTTTAATAGAAGAGATGGCTACCAACAATTTTCAATGGCCCTCTAAAAGGGTAAATCTTAAGAGAGTAGCTAGTATCCATGATTTTGATGCAATATTTATGTCAGCTTCGCAGATTGCTGCAACATCAAAGAAATTAGATCATTATGGAATGAATTATTCTCCAATGCCTACTATGTGGAAGAGAATTCATCTGGGCAATTTGTGGACATTCAACCTTCATATGAAACTTTAAATGTTATTAATAGACCCAACAATCCTTATTCGAAAAATTATAACCCAGCTTGGAAGAATCATCCAAATTTTAATTGGAATAACAATTCTGCTACAAATCAATTATGGGTGAACAACCCTGTGAACCCATTAAAAAATTCATCCAACCAAGGAAATGTTAATGATAGACCTTCTCATCCACCAGGATTTAACAGTAATACTCAAATTAAGGAAAAGAAGTTGTTTATGGAAGAGCTGACATTAAACACGGGTCAACAATTGTAGTATCAAGGAAATCAATTACAAATTCAAGGAAAGCAATTATAAAATCAAGGAGCTGCTATTAAGAATATTGAAAATCAATTAGGGCACATGACTACTACACTTAGTAACCGAACATTAGGAACTTTTCTTAATACTGTGGAACCAAATCCTAAAGATCAAGGAAAAGAACAAATAAAAGCGACACAATTACGAAGTGGAAAAGAATTCGAAACAAGAGTGCAGAAAGAAATGAAAACTGAAAAAGAGAAAGTGAATACATAAAATGAAAAGGATCATGAATACCAAGAATTAAAATATCTACTTACACCAATGAAAATTACTGTGGAGAAACTTCCACCACTGTTTCCTCAAAGATTGAAGCAACACAAACAAAATAAACAATTTTTCAAGTTTTTAGAAATTCTTTAGAAATTAACGGTAAATATTCCCTTCGTAGAAGCTTTAGAGCAAATCCCGAATTATGTGAAATTTATGAAAGATATTCTGAACAAGAAAAGAAGGAAGTTCACCGGAAGTTCACCGATAATGAAACTGTTGCACTTAACAAAGAGTGTAATGCAATTATTCAGAAAAAGCTTCTAGAAAAATTAAAAGTTCCTGTTAATTTCACTATAACGTGTGCAATCGGTGAAAAATTTTTTGGAAGAGCTTTATGTGATTTGTGAGCCATCAATAATCTCAGGCCTCTATCAATTTTCAAAAGATTAGGATTAGGAGAAGTTTCACCTACTTCTGTAACTCTTCAATTAGTGGATCGTTCTGTTACATATCCTAAGGGAGTTATAGAAGATGTGTTTGTAAAA
>NW_018250534.1:410939-412565 GCF_001263595.1 Phalaenopsis equestris | reverse complement strand
CATAAAATTTTAGAAAATGGTATGGAAGCAGACCCTACAAAAATTTAAGTTATATTTAAACTAACACCTCCTACTAATGTAAGAGAGGTTAAGAGTTTTCTTAGAAATGTTGGTTTTTACAGGCGTTTTATTAAAGGTTTTTCAAAAATTACTAAACCTCTATGCCAACTTTTAGAAAAGGACAAGAAATTTAAATTTACTGAAAATTTTTTAAATGCCTTTGAGCTTTTAAAAGAAAAATTAATCACAGAAAGAAAAAATTAATCACAGTTAATCACAGCCCCTATTGTAGTTTCACCTAACTGGGAGAAACCATTTGAACTGATGTATGATGCTAGTGATTATGCTATTGGAGTTGTTCTTGGACAAAGGCATGAAAAGATGTTTAAGGTTATATACTACGCTATTAAAACTCTTAATAATGCACAATTAACTATACTATTACTGAAAAAGTGTTACTGGTTATTGTGTATGCTTTAAAAAAATTTAGATCTTATGTAATTAGGACTAAATGTGTTGTTCACACTGATCATTCTGCTATTAAATATCTTATGCAAAAGAAGGATGCCAAACCAAGGTTAATTAGATGGATACTTTTGATGCAAGAATTTGATCTTGTGGTTATTGATAGAAAGGGAACTGATAATCAAATTACTGATCATTTGTCAAGATTAGACGACTTATCCTTATCTGACACCGACAATTAAATTACAGACAGTTTTCCTGATGAACAACTTTATAATATTAATGAGTGGAAAATTTCATGGTACGCTGATTTTGTTAATTATATTGTAAGTGATATTTTTCCACCCATGCTAACATTGCAACAACAAAGAAAATTCATTCATTATGAGAAAGTATATTTTTGGGATGATCCTTATTTATATAAACAATGTAAGGATCTTATTATGAAAAGATGTGTACCTTATGAATAAACTGATCTAATCTTTCAGAAATCTCATGATTCTGAATTTGGAGGACATTTTGGGATTGATAAAACTACTTATAAAATTTTACAAGCTGGATTTTATTGGCCTACTATCTTTAAAGAAGTTTATAGATACATAAAAATATGTGATCGATGTCAACGAGTAGGTAATATATCTAGAAGAAATGAAATATCTCTGAATTTCATGTTAGAAGTTGAGATCTTTGATGTTTGGGGATTAGATTTCATGGGACCATTTATTCCTTCATTTGAGAACTTAAACATATTAATTGTAGTAGACTACGTTTCAAAGTGGATTGAAGCACAAGCTTTACCTCGTTGGGACGCTAAAAGTGTTTCAAGATTCTTAATGAAAAATATTTTCACTAGATATGCCGAGAATGATTATCACTGATGGAGGATCCCATTTTAGGACTAAATACATCCAGAGATTGGCAGAAAAATTTAATTTTATTCATAGAATCTCTACTACCTATCACCTTCAAACTAGTCGGTTAGCTGAACTTTCTAATAGAGAGATTAAATAAATACTTGAAAAGACTGTAAACCCTAGTAGAGTAGATTGGTCCACTAGACTGGATACCACATTACGGGCTTACAGAACTGTTTATAAAACTCCTGTTAGAATGACTCCTTACAGGCTGATTTTTTGAAAGACTTGTCACTTACCAGTAGAA
>NW_018250534.1:410727-410929 GCF_001263595.1 Phalaenopsis equestris | reverse complement strand
AGCATAAAGCATATTGGGCGATTAAAGAATTTAATTATAATTTGAAAGATGCTGGTAAGAAGAGATTGTTACAATTGAATGAATTGGAAGAATTAAGAAATGAATTTTATGATAAAGACAGAATTTATAAGGAGAAACTATAGTTATGGAATGATTGGAAGATTAACCAGAAGAACTTTGAACCAGGAAAAAAAGTTTTGCT
>NW_018250534.1:404618-410622 GCF_001263595.1 Phalaenopsis equestris | reverse complement strand
CTTTTATTGTGACTCAAGTTTATACTTACGGAGCTGTTGAAATTGAAGATCAAAAGACTGGAAATAGATTTAAAGTAAATGGACACAGATTAAAATCGTATTTTAAGGGTAAAAGACCAAATTTTAAAGAGGTTTTAATGATCAGTCAACCTGAAAAATAACTGAATAGGTCGGGCTAACGATGTTAAACCAAGCGCTTTATGGGAGGCAACCCATAATTACCTTTATTTTTATTGCGATTATAGTAGTTTTATTTGAAATTATCGTTAGTTTATGGTAGTATTACACTTTACTACTCTTATTTACCCTTGAATCATCATAAAAATTTGATCCATAGAGAAAGATTGGAACACATTCGGACCAGAGCAAAATTGTGAAATTTTTTCCTTGAGTGCCGACGGTGCCATTGAGTGCCTTTGACACCGCTGACGGCGGGTTTTTCCCGAGAGTCCAGATAATTAAATACAAAAGGCTCACTGACGGCGTCCTCAACGCCGCCTACAGCGAGACCGGCGGGATGGCGATTTTTGGAATTTGAATGGGCAATTTTTGGCAATTTTAGGCGGTAGTTACCCCATTTAAACTTCCAAATTCGATTCCTAAGTTCATATTTCCTCAAGAACAAAGTGAAACTCCACCAAATTCATCCCTATGGTGTCTTATTCCCCGAAATACCATAGAATGCAAGTGTTCAATGGGAGAAAGTTCATTAGTGCGGAAGTGCAATGAATCTTCAACAAGGTACTGGCGAAGAAGAGACTAATCAAGGAACGAGAATTTGTGAATCGAGGATTGAATAATCCCTCAATGGCAATTAAAGAGATGATAGTGCAGCACTACACTAACGTCGCTGTGGTTGTCCCTGTAGTGAAAGAATTTTATGCAAATTTGCATGGAATCAACCAAGAAGTCGTCTATGTGCGAGGTAGATGGATAACTTTTACTCCTGCACAAATCAATGAACTATATATGATCAAGAACGTTCCTGTCTGCCATTATTCCAACTTTGTCCCGCCAAGAAACCAGATGAATGAAATTTACCAATATTTAATGGACGAAATTGAAGACTGGGAAATGAGAGAAAATAGGTATGTTTGTTTTTCTACGACACTTCTAAATCCCGTTTCTAAATACTGGCACTTCTTTATTTCTACAAAAGTGTTACCAACGATGAGTATCGGTAAAGTTTCTAAGGAAAGTGCTATTCTGAATCATTGGATCCAAATGGGACTGCCGATCGATATTGGATCTATAATTGTGAAGTCTGTTTTGGGCCCGATCGTTCATGGATCAACTTATGGGCTTGGACACCCTTTCACATTTTTCTTACTTTGCAGTAAGTTCCAAGTATCTTATGAAAATTGGGAAAATGTACTTCTACCTTGGAAGCTATTGGACCCAACTGAGAGATTCCCAGCCTATGAAGATGAAGATGATATGACTATTATGGTGGATCAATCGTCTCAGTACTCACTGTCTATTCAACCTTTAGTTCCGGACAAGACACTAGTGATCTTGCGCAGAATCAAGAAATTGGAGAAGGAGGTATAAAATGTTATAAATGTAAAATGTTATATATAAAATGTTATAAATGTAATTAATAATATCTCTGATTTCTTCGATCATCTAGACTGAAGGATGAAAGAATATTTTTTCTCACTCTGGACATATAGAAGATAGTCTGATACGGCTGATGAGGAGGATGAAATTGATAGAAGAAGACTTTACTGAAGAATTTCCATACCGACCCTTCTATAACCTCTTCGTTCATGTGCAATCAATGGGTGATCACAGAGGAGAATCTAGCACTGAATCAGCAGAATAGTAGATTTACATTGCTACCTGTCTTTGTGTGTAATTTGGTTTGTACTTTATGTTTGCTTTGCTTTAGAATTTTGTTTTTAGATCTCTGTATAGTTGAGACTGAGCATAAGATGTTTGTTTTCAGCATTTTGAGTGTTGTGGCTTGGATTGCGATGCTGAATTGATGTATTAAGGTTGAGAAAATACCAAACTTAGGTGTGTCGTGCAACGTATATTGTAATCCTTAGAATTTATATATAATTGTGATGTTTTGTGTTGTGAAAGTTTATTTGTGATAAGTAAATCATTTGATAACTTAAAATTATGGTTATAATGATTGAACAGATGTCGTTGAGGCTTTAAATTGATCGAAATAGCAAAAATTTGATCGAAATTGCAAAAATCTGAAAATTGAACCAAATCAATAGAGCCCGCCGATGGCGACCTTGACGCCGCTGACGACGAACTTTTCCCGAGACTTAGGATATAATTTCAATAGAGCGCGCTGACGGCGCAAAAGACCCCACCAACAGTGAGATCCCAAAAAAAACACCTTTAACCACAATTTTGACTAGTCAACCACCACTATTCATCATCCCCTTCCTTTGAAAAATGCAATTTTCGACCTAGGGCTTGAGAGATCTTAGATTGGGAGGCGATTTCAAGGCATTTAGACACCAGATTTGATCATTTCTAGGTAAGAGCTTCACTCCAAACTAAAAATATTTGATTTTCGCCATGGATTTCTTCCACATTGAGGAGATCCAAAAATTTTGAGAATGTGAAGAAAAAATTGGGAAGAAATTCATTGGAAGCCATTATTTGCATATTTGAAGTATATTTTTGGAATTTTTCTATAATTTTGATTAGATTTAAATGGCTCCACGATAAAAGAGACAACTTGAGTTTGAAGAGTTTCACTTCGTCAATGTGAAGGCTCAATCGACGTTTACTTCAGTATTTGAGGGAAGGAACTGTATACAAGATCGAGTTTTTGAGAGTCCGGGAGGAGAAATTGAACGAGTTATTACGGAGCGGAGGTGGAAAAACTTCTGTTGAAAACTTTTGCTATACCACCAATAAGGCTATTGCAAATAATGTGAAGGAATTTTATGCCAACACATTCTATTCAGAAGATGGAATCGTTCAAGTGCGTGGATTTTCTGTTGAATTTAATGTCGCCCGCATTAACACCTTTTATGAAGTCTCAGTCTCTTATAACTGCCACTATGAAACCTTTTGTACGATGGGAGGCTCCCTGAATGATGTGATCAACTTTCTCACTGATGGGAAAGGAACGTGAAAGATTAAGCAACGAGAACGGGTAAATTTTTCTGCTTCCATGTTAAATGTCACATCTAAAGCATGACACTATTTTATTTCCTCTACTCTGTTACCGACCTATCACCATAGTGAGGTAATAAGAGATAGACCTATTCTAAATTTTTATATTTAGAAAAATAGAAATATAAATGAGGGGAGAATCATTTTTAAGAATATATTGACAACAGAAAGGAGTGAAACAAGTGGAGGTCTAGGACATCCTGGCCTCATTTATGCACTTTGTCAACTTTTTGGAGTGGAAGCTGGAGATGATGAGGAATGGGTTTACCCTATGAAACCCATTAGTAAGGATAATTTGAAGACACATGAATCCCACAAAAAAATGTAGAACTGGGAGTAGGAGTCAAGAACTTTCTACTAGTAGAGATGTCCCCTCAACTAGTTATGACCTTCCTTCTTCTAGCTCCCCTATCCTGACTGATTTAATGAATGAGTTGACCTTGCAGTGAAAGAGTATAGAGTTAATAAATGAAAGGATTGGAGGTTTAGAACGCGACATGATTATGATAGTGAGTGCCTTTAGAGGCATTCAAATTTTGAGATAGCTTACTACGAAGCTCAGACCCGACACTACAGAGGTGAGCCTGATGTTACTTTCCATGAGTGCCCCCGATATACTCAGTATCAGCCTAATCCACCTACTGACCAAGGGACGAGGACATAGTTTGGGATATTGATATTTGAATGTAGATGATGTACTTGTACTTTTACTTTTATTTTTGTAATTTTTGTAATACAAACAAATGTTTGTTTGTACTTTCATTTTTATTGTTATGTTCTAATTGATAATTACTGGTGTGATAGTTGAAATTTGTTAAATTATAATGTGATGTGATTTTTATTTTGCATTTTAATTGTAATTGTTTTGCTTAGTATTGTGGATGTGTTAGTGAATTATTGTGTTTGTGAAATGTTTAGTTTTGTACTTATTTCAAAATTTCATTACCTAGCAAATTCTCTAATGATTTATATGTGTAGAAAGCTCCTAATGTTATAGACCAGGTGAAGTAGAATTTTTGAGAAGGACCGCAAAAATTTTAGAATGATGAAAATGCCTAAAATACTGAGGTATGATTTATATTTAGAGTTTTTCTTTCCACCTATATCATTTCATATTGAAAAAATTAAGTTTGGGGGAGGGAAAAAAAAGATTAACTATTAGATGTTCTCAATTTAAATATTTTCAAAAATTATTAATATGATTTTACGTAGTGAATTTAATTCAGGCAATTATATTTTGTAGTTATTTAAATATTATGGTAGATTTAAAGGAATATTTTTGTAATGAAAATTAATTTTGTAGATTAAGATATTTAGTATAAGAAAAAAAGACTATAGTTAACTATTTAAAGTAAAGGAAATAATATTTTGAAGTATTATGAATCTGGAAATTCATTTCAGAAGAAAAGATTGGGACTCAATGATGTAAAAGCTATGAAATATTTATAAGGTAAAGGAATGCTTTGAGTTTCAAATGTAAGGAAAGAAAGGTGATGTTTAAAATCATTAAAGGCTATCCAGATATAGTAATCCTCATTTGAGAAAGAAAAAAGAAATGATTGACAACAATCCCTGAAAAGAAAAGAAAAATATATAGGATTGAAAGCAATCCAAATGAAAAAGAGAAAAGGAAGAAAATAAAATATGAAAGTGAGGAGAAGCTTGAGGATATGCCTAATCAAAAATTGGCTTCGCTGGACCTACCTAAAGGGAAAACATAAATACATTACTGAATTTATATTTATGGATTAGATCTTTTACTAGTAGTGTTCTCATAAATTTCCTATCATTTGAATTTTCTAAGTGACTTAATATTACAACATATAGTCATTCTTGAAATGAATGGAAGACTAGAACTCTTAAACTTAATGACTAGATGATCTTGTAGCTACATAGTTAATTCAATTACTTGAATTTTTTATGAAAATCTCAGTAAGGTATTTATTTAAATCAAACTTATAGTATTTCTGAATTAAAACTTTACTACCATAGATCATAACTTTTTTATAGTACTAAAATTACTTGAGGACAGTAATAATTAAGTTCGGGGTGATTTGAGCAAAGGAAATAATGTTGAGATTTTTATACCTATTTTACACTGTTTTTGATGATATTACACTTTAAAGAAAGGTATTTTTGATGTTTTGTTGTAGGAATGATGAATTAGGGTCATTGGAGCAAAAAGATGCAAAAAGAAGCAAATTTGGAGCGAAAAGGAACAAAATGTGAAGATTTGAACTAGGACGGTGACGGCGAGCACAACGGCGCCGACGATGAGAATTTCTTGAGACTCTAGATTTAAAAATTTAGAAGGCTGCCAATGGTGCCCTCGAGGCTGCCGACAGCGAGATTAGCGGTTATGTCCAACAATGCATTGGATGAGGACAATTTTTAGAGGGATGCTTAAGAAACTATTGGGAAAACTCATCCACAACTTCAAAAGAAGATTTTGGCCAAAAATTGAAGAGGTCCTAGAGGGTATAGAGGTTCTAGTAGTGTGTAGAGAGTTTAGTAGAGAGTCTAATTGTGAGGAATTCTTCGAGAAATTGTAAGAGTGGAGGGGAAGTGAGAGATTTCTTCCTCCTTTCCGCTTTGAAAAGGAATTCTATGTGCTGTAAAGAAAGAAAGAGATTCAGAGGAACTTTGCGGAGTTTGCTTGGGCAGAAATTAGAGATAAGTGTCATTTACTTGTTGTAGTTTATGACTTTGCTTTTTTATATGAATTTCGAGTTTTGTTGTGACTTCCCCAAGAGTTCTGAGTAGTTTTTTCTATCTTTCTCCTTGCCTTGAGATTTGTGAATGGTGATTTTAATTGGTTGAGCCATGAAAATGTTAAAGAAGTTGTGATGATCTTTTC
>NW_018250534.1:346815-404400 GCF_001263595.1 Phalaenopsis equestris | reverse complement strand
TGAAGTGTAGATGTTAGCCCTCAGGAGAGGGGAACGTGGGAGCTCCGAAGTGAGAACCAGTATCCTCCCAGCCTAGCCGCAGATTCAGTAAACAATTGTAGGATTAGTCAATGTTCTTTATGCCATGACCAAAGAGAAAAGAGTAAGTGTGCTCCTATTTGGCTATTTGGAAATTGAACTGATTCACTTTCTCCATTCACTATAATTTCTTGACAAGGAGAAGGATGTTTTCTTATATATTGAATATCACATTAAAAACTTTATTAATATAATTAGTTATTTAAGTGTTACTAAAATTACATATTTATTTCAATTGCCTATTAGTGACAGATAATATATTTTAACTCCATTATTGCGATTAAGTATTGCTTTTCTAAAAATCTTAGTTCATAGTTCTAATATTACTCCCTATGGGATCGGTATATAGGACTCCATTAGAGCCCTATATTACTTGAGCGATATTTATACTTGCGTTGATAAGTGTGACTTTACTAATATTAAATATTTCATATATACATCTTTATTGAATCTATAACCGTTATTAAGTTTTGGTTATTAAGTTTTGGTGCCAAGTTTTGGTGCCGTTGCTGAGGAATTAAATATTTTAGTAGCAGTATTAAATACTTATAATTTTAAGCATATATAAAGTCACTGTCAATGAGTCTACGGACATTGGCGTATTTGGACTTTGAAGCTCAGGAGCTTACGCCCGACAAAATGATGTTAAGAGGATTCAAACTAAAGGGAGAGAGAGCCCTTGGCTCAATTACATTATTTTCGACGGTTGGAGAACTAGAAACAACCACTAAGTTCCATATCATCGACACTGAGACCTCTTTCAATGCTCTACTGGGTCGATCATGGATTCACGAACACAATATGGTTCCCTCGTCTCTACACCAATGCATCAAGTACTACCAAGAAGGACAAGAATATTGCATCAAGGGAGATTTACAGTCTTTTTCAATTCCTGAAGTTGGCATTCACGAGGGCACAATTTACTACTCGCCTATAAAGAAAATTGTCTTCTCTCATGAAGTTATGAGGAATAAAGGTAAAGATTCAAAAGAAGTACAATGGCAAGGCCATTCAATTTCGCTTCAATAATTTTCCACCACTCTTTTGCAATGAGTTAGTGGGGGTTCTTTTAGTTCCTGCACCCAAGGTCGAGGTCGGGGACGTGGACGAACAAAGACCAATTTAATTGTTGAACAGACTAGGCCGACCATCAACATTGGTGATGAAGACAGTTCTGAGGATGAAATAATGATGGCAAGACAGAGGAAACCTCAGTATGAGATATCCTTGGAAGATACGTAGAAAAGTGAATATGAGACAATGTATGATTGGATAAACCACTCTATGAACGCCATGACCTTTACTCTGATGCTTACTCAAAAGGTTGAGAGTTTAAAGGTCAAGGAAGTCTGTAGCACTGTTTTGAAGCCGATCAACTTTTATTGTGCTTCTACTTCTACTAATCTTGAAAATTGGAATTGCCTTTTAGTTACTTTTCGCCTTAGTAAGAAAGTTAATTCAACAAGGGAATTTGCCAAAATGAATGTCGAAAGATAAACTACAACTTTTTGAAAAATTTTGGGATGTTAATAGTCAAACTCCCAAATCGAATGAGGGTCTCGGATTTGGTACTGTCGGACCAGTCGATGGTTCAGATTTTGCATGGTTGTTACTAATGGATTGGAAGAGGATTGCCTCGATGTGGAGGATGGCTTTACTGATCAGCTAATAGAAAATACTCCACCAAAATTTGAGGAGGATATCAAATCAACTATTGATGAACAAAAGGAAATTAACCTCGGGATGGAAGAGCAGCCCCGACCTACATTTATAATTTATAGTCAACGATGAAGAATCTTTAGAATTGATCAACTATTAAGAAAATTAAAAGATTGATTTGCATGGAGTTATGATGAAATGTTGGGACAATCAGAAGAAGTTGCAGTACATAAGTTTGGGGTGGACAAAGATATGACCCCAGTAAAACAAGCTCCCAGAAGAATGCGCCTCGAAATAGAGCAGCAAGTCGCTGCCGAGGTAAAAAAATTAATAAATGCTAACTTTGTAGAAGAAGAAAAATACCCCACATGGTTAGCTAAAATTGTACCTAATAAGAAGAAAAATGGACAATTCCGTGTATGTGTCGACTTCAGGGATTTAAACAAACTGTGTCCCAAAATGAATTTCCATTGTCAATACCATAAATGATGGTGGATATTGATTTGACACATGAAATATTCTCCTTTATGGATGGATTGTTGGGGTACAACTAAATCAAGATGGCTCTTGAAGATGTAGCACTTACAGTATTCAAAACGCCGATTGGACTTTTCTGCTACACTGTAATGTTGTTTGGGTTGAAGAACACCGGAGCAACATATCAATGAGCTATGACAGAGATCTTTGACGACCTCATTCACAACTAAGAGGGATGTTAAATGGATGATTTGGTCTTCAAAAGTAAATGAAAAATAGACCATTTATATGATTTGAGGATAGTGTTCGAACGATTACGATTATATGACCATAAGATGAATCCCTTAAAGTGCGCCTTAGGGGTTACCTCCAGAAAATTTCTAGGATTCATTCTTCGTCATCCAGGAATCGAGATTGACCCGAATAAGATTAAAGCTATCTTGGAGATGCCTCCTCCCAAAGCATTGAAACAACTACATTTCTTCCAAGGAAAGTTAGCATATCTGAGATACTTTATTTCTAATCTCTCAGGTATGTTTCAGTCTTCTCGGCATTAATTAAAAAGGATGCCAAATTTTTTTGGGAAGAGAAATGCAAGCAGGCTTTTGAGGATGTTAAGCAGTATTTAATGACACCTCTCATTTTGGCAGCCCCTATCCCAATGAAACCCTTGATACAAACAACAAAGCAGAGTATGAAGCCTTAATTAACAGATTGGAATTGACAAGCTTGATGGATATAACAGATATTACCATTTATGGCGACTCACAACTCGTCATTCAACAAGTTGCTAGACAATAGAAGATTTTGAAACCAAGGTTAGCAGAATACGACCAGTACACCATGAAGCTACTAGAACAGATCCCCAACATGACTTTCTACCGGATTCTTTGGGGAGATAATGACCATGTTGATGCTCTAACAAAACTTGCTAAGGAATTGGCGTGTCTGTCGGATCATTCCATTGACATCACAATACAAGGAATATAGGTTCTATCGGTTCTGTCTTGAATCAACCTTGAAAATCTACACAAGCTTGGAAAAGAAGAAGAAATGACGATTGTGGTTGCTGATAACAATAAATATTGGCGTAAGCCATTAATAGAATATTTGCATACAGGAAAGCTGTCGGAGGACAAGTCAGCAATACACCACATTACAAGAAGAGCTATGTCGTACGCCTTAGTGGGTGATGTCCTCTACAGAAGATCATTCGATGAGATATGGCTGCAATGTCTAAACAAAGCAGAAGAAAATAATATTATAAAAGAAGTACATGTCGGATTGTGTGGAGTTAACCAGTCAGGACCAAAGATGAAAATGAAGATCAAGAGACTCTGATATTATTGGCCGACAATGATGTCCGACTACATAGATACAACTAGAAGATGTCACCAATGTCTGGTGCGTGAGGTGGTTTTACACCAACCTCCGAATGTGCTACACCCAACAGTTGCCTCATGGCCATTTGAGTGTTGGGGCTTGGACATAATACATCTGATAGACCCTCCATCCTCAAAAGAACACTGATTTATACTTGCCACTGCAGATTACTTTTCTAAATGGGCAGAGGCAGTGTCATTACAAGAGGTTACAACACAACACGTCCTTCAATTCTTTAAAAGCCAAGTCGTCTACCGTTTCGGAGTTCCGCGTAGAATAATCTCTGAAAATTGGACAGCCTTGAAGAGCACAAAAATCAATAACTTCGTTAAACGACATGGGATAGACTGGAGTTACACTACAATCTACTATGGCAGGGCAAATGTCTTAGCCAAAGCCTTCAACAAGACACTGGTGCAGATTTTGAAAAAGACACTAGATGAAAATAAAAGAGACTGGAATAATAAATTTCTAGAAGCTCTGTGGGCCTACCGGACAACGTTCAGGACTCCCACTCAGGGTACACCCTACATGCTCATGTACGGGTCCGAGGCTGCACTACAGTTAGAGGTTCTAATGTTGTCTCTTATAATCACTGTCGCCAATCAACTTACAATAAAAGCAAGTGAAAAACTTAGGATTGAAGAATTGGAAAGTCTCGAAGAAAAATGCTTTGAAGCACAACAACATCTGGAGCTTTACTAGGTGAAGATGATACAAACTCATGACAAATTGGTACGCCCAAGGACATTCAAAGTTGGTGATCTCGTAATTGTGCTCAAAAGGCCTATTCTTACACTCTGCAAGATAGGTGGAAAATTTGAGCCAACTTGGGAAGGACCATTTGTTATAGAAAAGGTAAATGGGAGGATCCTACAAGCTGGTAGATTTTCAAGGTGAAAGACCCATGTTGTCGATGAACAGATGATACTTGAAGACATACTATGCAAGTTGACGCTGCTTGGAATTGCCTTTTTGAAATTTTGATTGTTCTTGGGTTATTTATTTGGCCAAACGTCTGTGACCGCCAAACGTCTGTGGGCCAAACGTCTGTGACCGGGTCCAAAATTTTGTAAAAAAATTAACCTCAATAAAATGAAAACTTTCAAAGCTACATACTTTAATTTTTGCTTTTCTACCCTATTAAGTTTAAACTAAAATTTTCCCTAATAAACACTTTGTTTTGTTCTTGTTCCCACTAAATTTCATCTCATTGGTGTTTTTTTCTGTCTTCTGCAGAGAAAATGTCATGACAGAGGTTGATTTTTGCTTTGAAAGATCACTGGAACCTCACACTTAATGAGGAAAGGGTTCTGCAGGCTGACACCATAGACTTTGACATGGACTTCAGTGAAGTCGACATGGACTATGAGTGTCCCCTAATTGATGTGGTTAGTTGTCAAGAAAAATAAGGGCTACAATCGCTGTTAAAGATTGGCACCAGGGATAATTCCTAGCTGAAGGGGAAAAATGTGATATTACAGCAAAATCTGATGGAGGGGACTAGTCGCCTACTGATCCCGAAACTGTTTATATGCAACATTATAACATTAATTCTGATTATATTTTTCACTTATGTCTCCTTATTTAACAACAAAACCAAAAACTTTATCTTGAAGAAAAATAACAATTTAGCTTTTAATTTATATATTTTGGGATACTACGCAAGTATACGTATCACAAGTATACGTATCAATACATATCATTATCAAATAATATAGGACTTTTTTATTAAGACGTGAATATCAAAACTAGAGGAAAGATATGCAATATGCAGTTTTTGGAAAACTTTCTATTTTTAAAAAGACAATTATTTATATAAGATGTTTTTGTAGTAAAGAAAGTTTAAATATTTTTTGTAACAAAAATAGAACAAACTTAAAAAGATAAATTGAGTTTTTGTAGAAGGAAAACACTAAATATGAAAATATCCTTCTCCTTATCATGAATCAGTAATAAGTATATGAATTCTTTGTAGAAGTATGCATATTATGTTGTGCCAAATAGGTGCAAAATATTCTTTACCCTTACTAGAGATGCTATAAAGAACATTGGCTAATTTAAAGTTTGAATAGTTCGGAAGACCGGCTAGGCAGGGAAGATACTAGCTCTCACTCTAGAGTTCCCTCGATTCCCTCCACCTGGAGGCTAACATCTCATATCAAAACCTAAAACAATATACTAAGCTGGGGGCTTTAACCTGTCACTTTAAAGTCCTCTAACTCTACACCCATCAATGAATATTTCACTATTTATTTGCCCTCAATCATTTGAACTACATTCTCATTCTTACAACCTCATGTGATTCTTTCCAATTGTTGACTGAGACAATACCAGCCTCGTTCTTACATGTTCTTAGAAAAAAATTTTATTAAGAATAATTTTACTTAATATATTATATCTATAAGCTTAAGATTTTCTCAAGTCTTATATTATAAGAAAATCAAATGTAGAACAAATTTTTGATTAGGCACTAATTCTCAAGCTTCTCCTCCCTCACTTTTTCTTCTTATTATTTTTTTCTTTTTCTTCTTATTATTTTTTTCTTTTTCTTTTTCTTTTTATTTTCTTTATTCTTTTTCTTTGTTTTAGGCAAGGATTACTATATCTGGATAGTTCTTTAAAAATTTTGAATTCTAGTTTTCCTTTACTAAAGCAAAGTATTGATACAAAACTTTTACTTATAAATATAATAATAGCTTTGAAAATTATTTTTTTAATAAAAGAAATTTAAGTATTAAAAATAAAAGTCTAAATTTCTAAAATTTTCAAAAAACAATGTTTCTTACTAAGTATTGTATCTTATATTAATCATATTCTAAACCAAAAAACTTTTAACTTAAAGTTTTTCTTCATTACCTTCATTACTCAAAATTTTTACTCAAAATTTTAACTAAATTCTCTTACGCATTTCTAAAATCAAATTTTACTTCCCTAATATAACTTCATATACACGATCACTTTTATTTTTCAAATCAAATTTACTTGTAGTTCATTTGAGAACGAATAAAATTAAAGTTTTGAAAATATTTTTCATCTCCCCCAAACTTAAATTTTTAATAAATTAAACAGTTTAGCATCAAATAAATATATAAGTAAGAATGAAAATTAAAATAACTGCTAATAAGAATTTTTATACCCTAATGATACAAGTATAAAACTAAAAATATTAGTAAAATTAATTTTGATCAAATTTTAAAATATTTTCATTTTAATTCAAAATGTAGAGATTCAATAGACTTCTAAACAGTGGGTATCAACATAAAAGAAAACTAACACACTCACTAACTTGACTTCACACAAAAACAAACTCACAAATATGATAAAAGAAAAATACAGGGCAGCAGTTTCTGAAATATAATATTTAAGGCCTAAGTTAGCAAGATTTTCATCTTTCCAAAAGACATAGAATTAAGTTAAGTTCTAAACTAACTAAATCACAAAACTGACAACAGCTACTAACCTAGAATTTTAAAAAAACTACTAACTAACACAAACATAACAACAACAAAAATGATAAAAAAGTCCAAAACACAATACATAGTACATGTCATCACATAGATGCAAATGTAGCAATACCACACCACATAGTCCACAACATAAAAAAAAAACAACACATTAAAAATCTCAAGTTTAAAGCACATAGTTTAACTCATATGAAAAACATAAAAATCTCTCAATTCTACTCCTGATCTTCTGAATCACCGCTATACCACTTTTATGCAGGCTCATAATCAAGATAACAAGGATATGGAAGAAATTACACTCCTGGGTCACCCCTAATTAGGTTCTCCAGTTAGGTTCTCCAGATTAGGTTCTCCAGAGATGAGTGGAATTTCTCTTCACAATCACTCTTTCTCCTACTATACCTATCAGTATGCTCTACAAAAGACTCTAAATTCTGAACTATATCTGTGGTAAAATTAATATGATCAATCATCCTTTGTAATAATTGATCTTGGGTCGCAGTAGACTCACGTCTAGATGTAGAAGCACGTGAGGTAGATGGTCTAGATGTAGAAGCAACATACGTCTCCATTCTACAACTCTTAGAAAATACTCCTCTCTAGCCAAAAATTGAATGCTCAGAATAAGTCTTCACATTCACCTTAGTGTTGGGCTTTAGAGGTAACAACACTTCCTCCCACCAATCATATTTAACTGCAGCCTGCTCAAACAAAGAAAAGATCAAGGATGCAAATCTTAGACCTCCAGTACTAACGACAGTGGCAGAACTGATGATAGCCAGATAAAACAAAGCTTCTATGTTGATGAGCTTTCCTTCTTGGATACAATAATTTAACATTGCTCTCTCTCTGGTCACTTCATTGAGATGATTTGTTGGTAGTAGACGAGCAGAAATAAAATAGTGTCAGTCCTTTGAAGGTGCACATAAGTTTGAAGTTGGTAAGTTGACTCTCCTCTCATTGGTGATCTTCCGAAGTCCTCTTCCAACAGTCAAGTAAGAAAAATTCCGTCTAACTCCGCTTCAGTCATACTATAATTTGTGTAAAAACATAATGTATCAGGTGGTAAATTGTAAAACAAGAGTATTGCCTTCGGTAAAGAAGATACCAACTTTCCTTGAACCATGAATCTATTGTCTTCAGCCTTAATGAGGTTTACATAGAACTCCCTAACAAAAGAAATAACCGCCACAGCAGAGAAACAACAAAGTTGTTCCCACTTTCGGCGAACAACCAAATCCTCTACGTCTCCACTTGGATTCCTAAAACACCACTCTTGAATTAGACTCTACGTCTCCACTTGGATTCCTAAAACACCGCTCTTGAATTAGATTTTATGATTGCAACGCATCACTGTACTGATCCTGAGCCTTCAAACTAACTAATTTACTCGAATCGAAAGGGTTCTTTCCTTTACTCCTCATTCTTGATGCCATTCTACAAATTTTATAAATTCTAAAAATAACTTCAAAAATCATGTCTAAATTACTAAATTAAACTTCCAAAGTATAAAGTACAAATCCCATGCAATTTTCATAGATTTATTTTTCATTTTTCACCATGAAGAGTGAATTTTTGAATTTCTCTAAATGTTCTCAAAATACATAATGAAAATCTAAAATTTTTGCATAGAAGTAAAGCTCTTACCTCAAAGAACTTGGATCTAGCAAATTTCACTTGATTTCACCAAGATATCTTCACTTTAGATGTGCCCTAGCCCTAAAAAATCACAAACTTGAGAGGTTGAAGATGATGGAGGCATTAAAAATGGTGATTTTCGGGCTGAAATTTCACTTTTAACCATTCACGAACCGATTTTCATGAACTGGTTCTTAGCCGCCAGCCTCTCGGGTTGGCTTGGGCTTAAGCGCGAGATGTGTTGCTTAGGCGCCAGTGCAAGATTCAAGTTGGCTCGTGCTTAAGCGCGAGATGTGGCGCTTAGGCACCAGTGCGGAATTTTCAAAATCTTCAAATTAAAGTAAAATGCACTATTTACCTAAGTAAACCACCCTTAAATTGGTCTCATAGCACTTAAATGACTATTTTCAGCTTCCTATAACTCCCCTCTCGCTCAAAATTCTCCATAATAACTATTTCAATTTGAGGCTAAAAATAAAACAAATTTTCACTCAAACAAACTCATATTAATTCACAAACAAGTACAAATACCTTTAAGAGCTTAATTCTCACTCCAAATAGTCTTGGATGATAAAATTTTTCTAAATACAAATACATAACAATCATTTCACAATTAAAAACATATAATAAGTATACTAAAAACAAGACTTAAACACTAAACCACTTGAAAACAACAACTTCTAACACACAAATTCTAACACTAAACTTAATTACATTCTTCATTCAAAGGAACAAATTCCTATCTTTCATTAGTCTCTCCAAGAATATAGAGTTGATAAAATGGACGGTGGTGACGAGCTCTGATACAATCTTCTTCAATACACTTCTGCTTTATGAACATCGCCTTTTCCTCTTCCTCTATATAACTTGTATGGCTAAATTGCTTCTTCAATTTCCATCCAATATGCTCTAGATGTGCATGCAACTCAAGTACCTTGGTCTCCAATAAAGCCATTGTATTCCAATTTTGTTCTTCTCTGATATCCCTTCAGTACTAAAAGCTAAGAAACCATTATACATCTCTTGTGCACTTTGACTAATGAACCTCCTCCTCATGGTTTCTTCCTTCTTCTTCAAATCCATCTCCCATGAAGACATTTTCTCTAAATCTCACTTTCTCTTAGACTTTTAGGGCTAGAAATGATCTGAGTGAAATTTCTTAACAAAACCCTTCTTTTTATAGTCCTAAATCCTTCCAATAACTCCTAGAAACTTAGAAACTGCCTTGGCACATTTTTACAAACTAACTAGTGGTTAAAACTTCTAGAATATTAATTTTGCACATGTGTTTAAACTGCCACGCTTAAGCGCCCGATCTGATGCTTAAGCGTGAGTGCACATTTTTGCACTAGTCAAATTAACATCCAAATTCTCATTCTAACACGTCTCTGTCACTAAATAAAGTCTGAAAATCTTTACTAACACATAATAGCTTCAAAAATACTACCCCAATTTTCTTAATCACATAGAAAATAATAATCAAAATAAAAACATACTCATAATTATGGATTGCCTCCCACAAAGTGCTTGGTTTTACGTTGTCAGCCCCACGTAACAAGTGCTTATTATGGTTGATCCAACATCCTTTCATCATTAAATTTGTATTGATCCCCTAACAAGTAAGGTTTCAATCTATGTCTATTAACTTTAAATATTTTCTTAGACTTAGGATCTTTAATATCCACAGCTTCATAAGGATAAACTTTTATGACAACAAATGGGCCCATCCAAGTTTGTATGGGAATAATCTTAACCTTGCATTATATAGCAAAATTTGTTGCCCTGGTTGAAAATATTTAGTAAGAATCCTTCGATCATGCCACATATCCAAATAACTTTAGTTTTTTCTTATAAATTCGGTCGTTATCATAAGACTTATTTCTTAATTCTTCCAATTCATTTAATTGCAATAATCTTTTCTCACCAGCACCTTTCAAAACATAATTGAACTCTTAATCATCCAATATGCTTTATGCTCAAGTTCAAATGGTAAGTAACATGTTTTTGCAAATATTAGCCTGTATGGGAAATTCGTATATGAGTTTTGTATGCAGTCCTATAAGCCCACAAAGCATTGTTAAGTTTGACTGACCAATCCATTTTTATTGGATTCATAGATTTTTCCATAATTCTTTTAATTTCTCATTTGGATAATTCGGCCAAACCACTTGTCTGAGGATGTTATGCAGTACCAATGCTATGATTTATATGATATTTGTTTAATAACTTCTCCATTATGGCATTTCCAAAATGACTTCCCCCATCAGTAATGATAACTCTCAGCATCCTAAATCTAAAAAATGTGTTTGTTTTCAAAAATCTTGCAGCACTTGGAGCATCACATCGAGGTAAAGCAGCAGCTTCTATCCATTTTGAGACATAGTCGATGGTGGCAATCAGGTAACTCGCCACTGCTCTCACCACCAGTTCTCATTCGTTCTCTCATGTCGTTGTGTCTATTGTCGATAAGGAAGTTGGAGTCACCACTCTGTTTATCTATCTTATTGCCCAATTTTTTGAATTTACCTTAATCTTTTGGATCTAGTAAATGATCCTCAAGTAATAAGGAATTAGAAAAAAGGGAAAGGGCAAATGATAGAAAATAAGAGAAATGTTGGGTGTTAAACTTATAGAGAAGACTCTAGCATGTCAAATTCTCATATAAGGATAACAACATAAATGGTCTGATAACCAGAGATTTAAGTTGATCACCTACTCTAAATTCTTAATTTTCTTATAGGAGAAAGCTCCTATAATTATTTATATCTTAGGCAATTTTAGATTTACCTAAGAAAACTTCTTATTCTCATTAACACTCGTTTTTCTAAAATGTCAAGACTAAGGAAAGAAACATCAAATATTTTATTCCTGGGGTAATAGATTCCTAAGAATCTGATTTCCTAAGTAATAGATTCCTAAGAATCTGATTCTACCCTAAAGGTTTTGTGTTATGTCAAGTCATTTTGTTTATGTCATTTTATTTTGTTTTGTCTATTTTTTTCCGGTTCTGTTGTCTTAAAATTTCACTTTTAAATGTCATCCTGCAAAATATAGTTAGCACACCCTAAAACATGCAAAAGAAATCTAAAGTGAAATTTTATTTTCATGTCTTCAATAAACCTGCAAAAGAGAACATGATTAGCATAAAGCCATGTTGCTAGATTTATGAATTTTATTGGTTGATTAATTTTTAAATGACCCGGTCAAGATATCCTATGGCTCCGTCGTCCCGGGACTGTAAAATATTCAGATTTACTTTGTCCGAAAGGTGTTTAAACCAGTAACGGAAGATTCTTGTCGGCAACCATAGATTGCATCGTCCAAGAAATCTTTGTAAATCTGAACACAGATATTTAAGTTGTGTTTTACTATCTTTTAAGATGAATTTTATGTCATTTATGTCGGTGAGTTAGATTTTTATGATGTCATTTATTTTAGGTCATATGTCAGTTAGACCCGAGAGAGTTTAATTGAAACCTATGGTTTAGGTTTAATGTCGGTGAAACTAAAGATGATTCAGGTTCAATGTCGGTAGAATATGGAGTTATAAGTCCAATGTGGATATGACTTAAGATGCTCTAGGTTCAATATAGGTAGAACCTAAAGATTGGAAATGGTTTAAGTCCAATGTAGTTAGGACTTAAGATGTTTTAGGTTCAATGTTGGTAGAACCTAAGGGTTGAATTGGTTTTAAGTCCAATGTAGTTAGGACTTTAAGTATTTAGGTTCGAGGTAGGTAGAGCCTAAGAGTTGAATTGGTTTTAAGTCCAATGTAGATAGAACTTAAGGTATCTAAGTTTGTTGTAGGTAGAACCCATGAATTGAATTGGTTTTAAGTCCAATGTAGTTAAGACTTAAGGTTTGAAATGAGTGAAATTCAATTTTGATTGAAGCTGAAGTTTATGTTGATATAAGTTCAATTTGAATTTAACCAAAATTTAAAGTTTGATTTAGGTTCAGTGTATGTTGAACCTAAAGTTTGGTTGACTTAGATTGGGGTTAGGTCGAACCTAAATATTAGGTTTTACTTAAGTCCAATATGGGTTAAACTTAAGTTTGAAGTTAATTTGGGTTCAATTTTGGTTGAACCTAATGTTTGGGTTACTTGAGTTCAAATTAGGTTAAACTCAAGTTAAGTTTTGGTTAAATTAGGTTCAATGTGGGTTGAACCAAATGTTTGGGTTAACTCAACTTCAAGTTAGTTTAAACTCAAATTAGGTTTTATTTGGATTGATTAAACCTAATTAGGGTTAGGCCTAATTTTGGTAAGGTTTAATTGATTAATTAGACTCAATATGGGTTAATTCTAATTAGGTTTAAGGTTAATTAAACATATTTTTGGTAAGTTTTAATTGATAAATTAGACTTAATATTGGTTAATTCTAATTGGTTTTAATGGTTAATTAAACCTAATTTTGATATGATTTAATTGATTAATTAGACCTAATAGGGTTTTGTCTAATTGGGTTTAAGGTTAATTAAACCTAATTTTGATAAGCTTTAATTGATTAATTATACTTAATATGGGTTAAGTCTAATTGGATTTAAGGTTAATTAAACCAATTTTTGGTAAGGTTCAATTTATTAATTAGACTTAATATGGGTTTCTTCCATACTTTGGGTTTCTTCCATACTTAAGTTGAACTCATCCATAAGGTGATGTCAAGGTTTTGAATATATTTTCATTACAAAGGGTGAAAGCTGAGATAAAAAAGGAAATCTTCATCCATACTTTGGCCTTTGATGAGAGCTTGATTAAAATGGTTCTGAAGCTTTGCCTTGAGCTCAGTAAGGTTCGTATCAACTCAATTTGAGATGGAATCGAGCCTAGATATGGCTTCAATCAAAGTGGGTCACGGTTTGGACTTGAGGTAGGTTAGAGCTTATGGGAAGGGCCAATTTCAATTGGGATCTTTCTCTCTGAGATAATTGAAGGATTTGAAGGAGTTAATTTGGGATTATGGGAGGCTTTATGTCAAACCCAAAATTTGTCCTATTTTTGGGGAGTGAAATTGAAAGAAACCAATGGAGACTAGAGGCTAAATTAATGGGGATTCAACTCATTAGAACACTAGCAAGCTTTTTTCTCAAGGGTGTTTGAGGAATTAGGCAGTATATAGCTCTGTCCTCCTTTTTTGTGGCTCACTGGTTTGGCCTATAAATAAGCTTTAGAAAAGCCATGGATGAACCTTGATCAAACTAGGTTCATTTGGGGATGTTGTTGAATGTTGTTGACAATTCTTATATTACTTGACAACGATACGTATACTTGCGTAGAATCCCAAGATAAATTGCCTAAATTTCTTATTCATAAAATAACATATCAAGTTTTTGGCATTGTTGTAAAGCGGAGTCAACTTTATAAATCTTACACAACTATACTTTCGAGATCAGATAGCCTTCCCTACAAAAGTCCATCAGCTCATTCTATGGATTAAAGGGAACATGACAGATATGCTTCTTACTCATCTTTCTCCTCGTGATGAATTTGACCATGATAAAAGTGGTTTAGCTAAGCTATTTCTTTCCATTTGTGACATTTTGAGGTGCTCTCCACCTAAGCTTCCATGTCATGCTTTGGTTTCAAGAGGGAATGACACATGTGCCTTCTTTCATGATGGTGTCATTATGACCTTTAACCATGGTTAGAATTATGGTTAATGGTTTGGTTAAGGTGCCAAATATGTCAAGACGGGTCTAATGGGTCATTGGTGACCCATTGATGACTCGCCATGAATTAGATTTAATTTTAAAAATCAATTATGGGTTTTTAATGTCATGTGTGATGTCATTATCATGTTATGTGGATGTCATTTTGATGTCATGTGTGAGGTCATTTAATTTAGTGTTAAATTCTCATAAATCCATAGTTATTTAATTATGTAATTAATAAAAAATGTAGGAAATTATAATATTAACCCATAAATTGGTCAAAATGATTTTGACCATTTGACCAATTTTATCAATTTCATTAAAAATTGAATATTTTGATCAAAATTGAGTAGGTTGACTATGGATGACCATAGTTGACCAACTTAGGTGTAGGGTTGACCCATGTATATTTTATAACCTTGTAATGGCTAGGTTAGTCATGGGGTCCATTTGTTGATCGTTAGGTCATGATTTGACCATTTGAGTCAAGGGTTGACCAAGTTGAATATGGTTGACCAGTGTTCACCAGTTTTGACAATAGTTGACCAATGTAAGTCCAGGGTTGACTATGATGACTCACTCGACCATATCATATTTAGTTTAGTCATGAGGGTCTTTGGTTGGTGGTATTACTTGAGTTTGACCAACGTTGACCCAGGTTGACCAAAGTTGACCATAATGGTCAAATTAACCATAAGGTGTTGTCTTGACCATATGGTGGTCATTTGTATGGTGGTCATTTGGGCCTATGAATGATCAAAATGTCAAAGTGGTGACAAAGCAGGTTCACTTTAGTTATTTTGACTAATATTTGGTCAATGGTGTCTGTAGTTGACCAAATGGTCTAGTTTGACAATTTTGGTGTTTTAAAATGATCAAATAATGCAATTTGACAAATTTTAGGGTTTGAACTGATTCATTGGTCCAAATTAATCAAAGTTGACTAGTTTGACCAAAATTTACCTTTTTGGTCAAAATTGACTATTTGGGTCAAAGTTGACCAATTGGGGTAATAAGTGTCAATGTTGACTTTATGATCAATATGGTGATCATTAAGTTTGACCAGATTAAGTTTTGTGAGCACTGATCTGATCATTTGACATGAAAAAGATCCAAAAAAACTGCTTAGAGGGTTATTTCAATTTTTAGGGTTGTAATGACCTTAGGTATGTCCAAAGAAGTCAATGTTGGTAGACCCTTTTTTTTATGATCACATTGATCATTTTTAAGTGTTTTGAATATGTCTAAGGTTCTTAAGTCTTAAGGCTTCTAAAGTTAATTTTTTTGTCAATGAATGTTGTTTTAAGACATTCACTAAAAGTGAGGTTAACAAATGGGCCCCAATATGTGTGAGATACTGACAAATATGCCACACATATTGGTGTTGACCGAAACAGTCAGTTGTCCATAATGGTGTATCCTCATATGGTCTTTATAAATATCTTATAAAAGAGTGATAAGGCCATATCAAATAGTCAGAAGAAAATGGATGTCATATTTTCTCAAAGAAGGCGCTTAAGGAACACCATGTTTCCCATAGCAAGGGAGAGAATGGATACCATACCATATCTTTGAAATGTTAGATATCTATCTATCAATTTTGATAAGGAATGTTATGAAGCTTATATCCTATCTCAAAGAAAGATCTACGGGAAGACCATGTTCCCTCTAGCTGGGGAGAGAATGGATACCATACCATCTCTTGGAAATGTTAGATGTTTATCTGTCGATTTTGAGAAGGAATGCTATACGACTTATATCCTATCTCAAAGAAAGAGCTAATGGAAAATCATATTTCCTATAGCTAAGGAGATAATTGATATCATAGGATCTCTCAGAAATGTCAAATATCGATCTGTCATTTTTTAGAAGGAATGATATACGACTTATATCCTATCTCAAAGAGAGAGCTAAAGGAACACCACGTTTCTTATAGCTAGGAAAAGAATGGATACCCTACCATTCCTTGGAAATGTCAAATGTCTATATGTCAGTTTTGAGAAGGAAATCTATACGACTTACATCCTATATCAAAGAAAGTGCTAAAGGAATACCATGTTTCCTATAGCTAGGTAGAGAATGAATATCATAGCATCTCTCAGAAATGTCAGAAGTCTATCTGTCAATTTTGAGAAAGAATGCTATACTAATTTTATCCTATCTCGAAGAAAGAGCTAAAATAATATCATCTTTCCTATAGCTAGGGAGAGAATGGATACCATACCATATCTCGGAAATGACAGATGTCGATATGTCAATTTTGAGAAGGAATTCTACACAACTTATATCCTTTCTCAAAGAAAGAGCTAAGGTAACACCATGTTTTCTATAGTTAGGGAGAGAATGGATACCATACCATCTCTCAAAAATTTCAGGTGTCGATATGTCGATTTTGAGAATGAATGTTATACCACTTATATCCTTTCTTAAAGGAAAAACTATTGGAAAACCAAAGCTCCTTATCATGAAGGTCTTCATTTTCAATAGTAGGGATAAGTAGATTCCATAATCCCTTTAAGGAGGACTTATACCAACCTAGAGATGTCAAATGTCAATGTCTATCGATTTTGAGAAGGAATGCCATACGACTTACATCCTATCTCAAAGGAATAACTACTTGAAAGTCAAGGCTCCTTATGAGGAGGTCTTTATTTCCAATAGTTAGGGATAAGTAGATGTCATAATCCATCTAAAGAGGTCTTATACTACAACCTAGAGATGTCAAATGTCAATGTCTGTTAGTTTTACGAAGGAATGCTATACGACTTACATCCTATCTCAAAGTAATAACTACTGGAAAGCCAAAGCTCCTTACTAGGAAGGTCATTATTTCCAATAGTTAGGGATAAGTAGATATCATAATCCATTTAAGGAGGTCTTATACTACAACCTAGAGATGTCAAATGTTAATGACTGTCGGTTTTGATATGGAATGCTATACGACTTACATTCAATCTCAAAAGAATAACTACTGGAAAACCAAACTTACTTATCAGGAAGCTCTTTTTTTCCAATAGTTAGGGATAAGTAGATGTCATAATCCATTTAAGAAGGTCTTACACTACTTTTTAAAGATGCCAATATGTCTTTCTTGAGAAGGAATGCTAGGAGACTTTTATCCTACCCCATAAAAAAAGCTAAAGAGAAGCCAATGTCGGGAAGGTCTTACATTCAATAATAGAGAAGTATGAGTAGAAAAACACATAGAGTTGATTGATTTGTTTTAAGTTCTTAACGTTTGCCAGGCTTAAATATTCTGAAGGAGATTACTTTTTTTTTTCCATGTTTATCATTTAGTTTGTGTGAAGGTTGAGAATCAATTTTATGTCGTTTGGTGAAGTTTAGTTGATGTCATCATTTTCTTATCGTTTTTTTCCCAGTTTACAAATGAGTCATTATGTTTTTATGTCGCATAATATTTTATTAAATACTACCCATTGATTGGGGTAAAACTCTTTGACAATCAACCAATTGAAAGGATAGTTTTGAATGTGTCTGGGCCCTCTCACCATTTTTGTCAAGGTTGTTTAGATTGCCTTTCAGAAATGATTTTGATGTTCGTGAATTTCAATTTACTAATAACTGTGTCTTTTACCTTAATTTCCTCTTTCTGGGTCTAGGTAGATTTTAAAATTTTGATAATATGATCAAAATATTTTAATTTTCTAAAGATATGTTTGAGCTAATTAATAGCTGACCAAAAGGCAAGATCACTTAGTTTTTCTCTTGAATATAATATCAGGAGAATTTTCTTAAGTCACTTTCTCAAGTTTTTTTAGTTAAGGGAGAGTTTGGACACCAATTTTTGATTTCATGCTCACCTTAAGCTTCTTCACAGAGAATTACTATATCTGGTAGAGCATATTTTAAGGATTTTAAATGTCTGAATTGAAACACAAATTTTTCATTTCATGTTCACCTCAATTTTTTTTCTTGTGGAGCATATTAAGGATTCTGAATGTCTAAACACCAATTTTTGATTTTATGCCACCATTATATTTTGTGCAGCATATTAAAGGTTTTGAATGTCCGAAAACAAATTTTTGATTTTATGCCAACTTCAATTTTTTTACTATATCGGGTGAAGCATTTTAAAGATTTTGAATGTCTGAATTCAAACACCAATTTTTTATTTCATGCTCTCCTCAAGCTTCTTCTCAAAGAGTTACTTTATCTGGTAGTGCATATTTTAAGGCTTTTGAATGTCCAACCTTTCCTAATTAATAGTTCTAAAAACCTTCTTAAGATAAATTCAGAGATATTATAACTCACTCAAAAGCAAGGACCCAACCACTTGTCATGAGATTAAAAGCCTCGCAATATCCTTAGTCAATTATTTATATTTTGATCACACAATTTTATTTTTGAAATTTGCTTAAGACCCAGTCCATAGATTTGTAAAGGACACAGTTATTATGGCATCATTTTTTGTTGTCAAAATGTCACAATTTTTGTGTTGGATTATCCTCTCTGGATTGATTGTTTGATATATCAGAACCTTAGGGATAAGAAACGGTCAATTTTGGGGGCCCATCATAGAAGTGTTATCATC
Organism: Phalaenopsis equestris; assembly: GCF_001263595.1. NCBI lineage: Eukaryota > Viridiplantae > Streptophyta > Magnoliopsida > Asparagales > Orchidaceae > Phalaenopsis > Phalaenopsis equestris. The sequence continues at coordinate 385,494 of NW_018250534.1, read as the reverse complement.
TTTATCTTATAACATCCATTCTATAACATTCATCATCTTTATCTTTTGCAGGGTATTTCATTGATTTTGAAATGTTAAAAGTAACAGTTTGATCATTGATGCACATTATTAATTCCCATTTCTTCACTTCTATCATTGCTCTTCCTGTGGCTAGGAAAGGTCTCCCCAAAATGATAGGTACCTCTTTATCTTCCTCCATATCTAGCACAACAAAATCAACAAGAAAGGTAAATTGATTCGCCTTTACTAGGACATCTTCTATAACTCCTTTAAGATAGGTTTTTGAACGATCTGCTAAATACAGAGTTACAGTAGTAAGGGTTATTTCTCCTATTCTCAATCTTTTAAAAATTGATAATGGCATAAGGTTATTAATGACATAAGGTTAATGCTTGCCCCTAAATCACATAAAGCTTTCCAATAAAATTTGTCTCCTATTGTACATGGAATTGTAAAGCAGGATCTTTAAGCTTTTTAGGAAGCTTCTTCTGAATTATAGCACTACACTCCTCACTACGTGCAACAGTCTCATTATCTTCAAACTTCCTTTTTCTGTTGAGAATATCTTTCAAAAACTTTACATAGTTTGGCATTTGTTCTAAGGCTTCAACAAATGGAATATTGATTGTATGCTTCTTAAATATTTCCAAAAATTTTGAAAATTGTTGAAATCCATGAGGAAATGGAGGTGGTGGTTTTTCTAAATCAATTTACAGCAAAGAAATAGATCTTTCAAAATCTTTCGGAGGGGCCCCTTTTGATTCTTCAATTTTTTCTCTCTCTACTTCAATTTCTTTTTGAACCCTACCTTCCAACTCTCTTCCGCTTCTAAGTTGTACAGCTTTAAACTTTTCTTTATTTTGGACTTTTGGATTGATTCAGTATTACTAACAAGTGTTCCTTGAGATTTTTTACTTAATGAACTTGCAATTTGCCTATGTTTATTCTCAATATTTCTAATTGTAGCTCCTTGACTTTATAATTGATTACCCATTTGTAACACCACTTATTCTATAGACAACTTCTTATCCTAAAATTATATGTTACAGTTGATTCTTAGAGGATAAGTACATCTATAATTATTATTCTCTTGGTTGTTCCAATATCCCAATGGGTTTACTTGGTTGTTCCCCCATTGCTGATTATTACCACCCGAATTATTATTCCAATTAAAGTTGGGATGGTGCTTCTAACTTGGGTTATAATAATTGGAATATGGGTTATTTTGCTTATTATGTATGACATTCAAAGTTTCTAATGATGTTTGAGAATCTACCATTTAGCCTAATGAATTTTCTTTAATCATGAAAATTGGTTGAGAAAAATTTATTCCAAATTGATCTAACTTCCTTGAAATTGCTACAACTTGATTTGCTAACATAGTAAATGCATCCATTTCATGAATATTGGCTACTTTATTTGGATTTATCCTCTCATAAGGCCATTGAAAATTATTGGTAGCCATCTCTTCAATTAAAGCATAAGCGTCATGAAATGGTTTGGCATCAATGAACCACCAGCAACAACATAGATAATAAATCTAAAAGAACCAATTAATCCATTATAAAAGGTTTGAATTATTAACCAATCTGGTATAACATGGTTTTGACACTTTCTTAAGGGTTGTTTAAATCGTTCCCATGCTTCATAAATAGATTCCCCTTCAAACTGATTAAAAGATGTAATATCATTTCTAAGCTTCGCAGTTTTTGATGGTGGAAAATATTTAGCAAGGAATTTTTGTGCTAAATCACCCCAAGTTCTGATAGATCCAGGTGCTAATGAATTCATCTACATCTTAGCTTTGTCTTTCAGTGAGAAAGGAAATAACCTAAGTCTTATGGCTTATGACATCATCTGAAAACACCATCGTATTTAGATGTAGCACACAATTCTAGAAAATTGGTAAGATGTAAATTTGGATCTTTAGTCGGTGATCCCCTAAACTGATTATTTGATACCATTTGGATAATAACATGCTTAAGCTCAAATTAACTAGCCACTACATTAGGTTTTTGAATACTACAATGAAGTTCATCTATAGTAGGGTTGGTATAATCTCTTAAAGGTCTAAACGCTTGATGAATTTTAGCATTTTGATTATTTTTGTTTTCCATTTATGTAATTTTTTTTGGATTTTCCAAGATTTTTAATTTTTTTTGTTTTTTCTAATTTTTTCTAATAGTTCCTTATAATTCAGAATTATAGGTCACTAGTCCTTCAGAACCTGAACTACGCATTCACTAACATATAATAAAATAAAATAAAATAAAACATACAGAATGAGATACAATATTTAAAGTTTAAATAAGACTTTCTAAAAATAGAAAATTTACTTAGTTTTCTTCCCCGACAACGGAGCCAAAAACTTGATCCCGTACCTAGTGCTTATGCACAGTATAACAATAGTTCTGATGGTATTTTTCACTTATATTTCCTTATTTTGCAACAACACTAGAAACTTGATCCTGAAGAAAAATAAGACTTTAAATTTTTAATTTATATATATTTATATTGGCATACTACACAAGTATACGTATCGTTATCAAGTAATATAGGACTTTTTGATTAAGACCTTAATATCGAACCGACAGGAATTCAAAGAAGAGATTAAGTCAACAGTCAATTAATTTATTGAAGTTAACCTCGGGACTGAGAAGTAGCCCCTAGCTACCTTCATAAGTTTTCTGCTCAATAAGAAAGAGTCTACAAATTTTATCAAATTATTGTAAAAATTCAAATATTGCTTCGCATATAGCTATGATGAAATGTTAGGATTATCCTTAGAAGTTGTGGTTCATAGACTGGGGGTGAACAAGAATATTACCCCAGTGAAGTGAGCACCCAGGAGAATGTGCCTCAAAATAGAGCGACAAGTCATTACCAAGGTGAAGAAATTAATAGACATTAAGTTTGTGAGAGAAGAGAAACACCCCATATGGTTAGCTAACATTGTGTCAATTTAGAAAAAGAATGGACAGATTTAGGTATGTGTCAACTTCAAAGATTTAAAGAAAGTGTGTCCAAAGGATGAGTTCCCATTACTGATGCTAGAATTTATGGTGGACATCACATCAACACAGGAGATTTTCTACTCCAGCAGACACAACACTCACAACTTTCATAGCACCAGTCGGGATCTTCTACTACACAGTGATGTTGTTTGGATTGAAGAACACTGGAGCAACATAACAACGAGCTATGTTGAAAAAATGATCTTAAGAAGAATCCCTTAATATGTGCCTTTGACATTATCTCTATGAAATTTTTAGGATTCATTGTTCGTCATCAGGGAATCCAGATCAACCTAGATAACATTAAAACAATCTAAAAAATGCCGCCTCCCAAAACCTTGAAACAGTTACGGTCCTTCAAGGTAAATTGACATACCTGAGACACTTTATATCTAGTATGTCAGCTAGGCGTTAGCCTTTATCGACATTAATTAAAAAGGATACCAAATTCATTTTGGAAGAGAAATGCCAACAAATCCTTAAGGATATTAAGCAATACTTAACGACACCTCCTGTTTTAGCAGTCCCTATCCCGGGAAAACCTTTGATACCTTATACAGTAAACTTAGATGACTCTCTTGGAGCCCTATTAGCTCAGATCAATGACTAGGGTAAGAAAAACCCACTCTACTACTAAAGTCAACATATAGTACCTGCTGAAGTAAAGTATCACATCATAAAAAGAGCTATGTCGTTTGCTTTAGGAGACAATTTTCTCTACAGAAGTTTGTTTCATTTGATGTGGTTGAGATGTCTGAGCAGAGCTAAATCACAGTATGTTGTCAAGGAAGTGTGACCTGGATTGTGTGGAGCTTAGCAGTTAGAGCCAAAGATGAAAATGAAAATTAAGAGGCTCAAATACTATTTGTCAATGATGTTATTAGATTGCACGGATACAGCCTGAAAGTGTCACCTATGTCTGGTACATGGAGTGGTCTTGCACCAATCTACAAATGTGCTACACCCAACCTCTGTCTCATGGTCATTTGAGTGTTAAAGCACATGTATAGTGGGTCTGATAGACCGTCCATCTTTGAAAGGACCCAAATTTATTCTTGCGGCCACATATTACTTCTCTAAGTGGGCAGAGAAAGTGTCATTATGAAAGGTTACATCACAAAATGTTCTTTAGTTTTTCAAGAGTCAGATTGTCTATCATTTTAGTGTTCCATGTAAAGTAATTTCAGACAATGGGTCAGCTTTCAAAAGCACCAAAATAAACAATTTCATTGAACCACATGGGATAAATTGGAGGTACACGATGATTTACTATCTCAGAGTGAATGGCCTAACCGAAGCCTTCAATAGGTCACTCTTGTAGTTTTGAAGAAAATATTTGATGCGAGTAAGAGACGATGGCATGATAATTTAGTAGAAGCATTCTGGGCCAACTAGACAACATTCATAACTCTTACTCAGTGCACACATTATGCGCTCGCGTACGGATCCCAGACCATAATTCTATTGGAGGTTCAGCTAAATTTTCTCAAAGTCACCATTACCAACCATATTATAGTTGAAGACAACACCAAGCTCTGACTTACAAAATTGGAAAGTCTCAAAGGAAAACGACTAGAACAAAGCATAATTTAGAACTTTACCAGACAAAGATGATCTGGGCCCACAATAAACTCATTCACCCAAGGATATTCAATGTTGGTGAGCTCGTACCTATCCTCAAGAGAATTATCCTTTCACTCTGTAAGATATGTGAAAAGTTTGATTCAACTTAGAGGGACAATTTATCGTAGAGGAAGTCTATTCAAAAGGATTGTACCAACTAGTGGACTTCCTAAGTGAGGGGCCTATGTTGTCAGTCCATGGACGATATTTGAAAACATATTATGCAGCTTGAAGTTCCTCAAAGTGAATTTCTAAAAATTATATTTGTACTGAGGGATGGCTATTTAGGTTGTGTTTGTGATAGGCTCAAAAAATTTGCAATAAAATTAATCTTAATAAAATATAAATTTGAATTTATATGGCTAAGCTCTCTAATTTAATTTTGAATTTTGTTAAATTAAATTAAATTAAAGTCTTTCGCCTATATAATCTTAAAATCGACTTAAGAATAATTTGTTATTCTTCTAGTTCGTTTTGAGTTTCAATGCACTGATGTTTTCTTGTCGTTTGCAGGAAAATAACGAGTCAGAAGCTGATTTTATCCTTCAAAGATGGCTTAAATCATGCACTGGACAAAAAAAAGGCATCACAAGGTGGTGTTGCAAATTTTGACTTGTACTGTGGACTATTAAGGTCGTCTGATGAACATTGTTAGTCGATGAGAGACAAGGGCTACAATCACTGCTCTGAATAAGTACTATGGAAGACTCATCACCAAAAATGAAGAAAGCGTAAAGGATGCACTATCCAATGGAAGGAACCAACCACTTACAGTTGATGCTTACTATATTCATGAGAGATCTAGTTGGTGGTTCTAAAGAGAAAGTTTGTGATAAGCGACTAAAGAGGATGCAATGCTGAAACGCTAATTGTCGTAAATACAGAGCCTTGGAGGGACTGCAGAAAAGACATGCCAATGAAGTGGCTATGGCCCTCACTTTGATTAATGAGTAAGAAATCTATGACTCAAACTTGAAGGACACTTCCACCCGTCCCCTAATCTCCAAGGATGAGTCAGAGTTTGTTACACAGTCTACACCATCGGAGGTCCCCGATGAGCTGTGTGTAGGATTCCCGACTTGCAATGCTGAGATACCAAGAAATACACGATCAACATGATCATTCACAAAGTTCTCGAAGTGTAACATATACCCTTGGAGCTTTACGAATCATTTGAAGAATACACAGCCACCAGCATTAGGTTCATGAGTGAAGAGCACTGCGATGTTGAGCCATACATACCTCAGCTTGCAGAGCCTCCATAGCCATGGATTCCTTTAGAGATCAAGATAGAGGAGCATCCACAATGTTTGCGAGGGATTCCCACATCAGAGAAAGAAAAAAAGAATGAACAGGTTCTAGAAGCAAGAATTTGAATATTTTGAGGAAATCCATGGAAAATTCATCAATATTTTGGAGAAACTGGAGTTACATATTCTCAGAGAATGATGAAAGAAGGATCATCGACTTTGTTTTCTATTTAAGGGACAGAGGCTGAGCCAATTTGTTGAAGAGAAAGTCATATTCTTAGCCGTAGAAGTGGATGCGGGGAAAAGGCAGGATCACCATCTAGTGTGTACAAAATTATAACATTTTTAAGGATAGTCAAGGGAACCCCCGTAGCATTCTAAGATATGACAATGTAGATCCTATGCCATCTACAATAAAGAAGATGATCAAAAGGATTTTAAGGTGGAGTACACTACTTGAAAATTATATTTCAAATAGTTGCATCATCAATATTTATGATGAAGGAGACTGCTTACCTCCCCACATCGATCATCAAGACTTCATCAGACCATTCTGTACAATTTCATTTATGAGCAAAAGCAACATATTGTTTGGAAGGGAGATAGACATCATCAGTCCTGGAGAGTTTCGAGGATCAGTTGAGATTACACTGTTAGTCATATCAGTATTTATTTTGAAAGGATATGGAGCAGACTTGGCTATGCATTGCGACTTTGGAGTGCCATGCAATAGAGTCTCATTCACATTTAGAAGGATTGATGACAACAAAATACAGTATGGATATGCCTGTATGAGCTGTGGGATAGTTGTACCTCTGAGTATACGTGAAAGGACTCCATTCTCAAAGCGTGTCTTAGATGGTTAGCTTGATCACAAGCTTACCTATGAGGACATATAGATAGTTGTTACTACATCATAGTAGAAAGGATCTGATATGTAATACTACAATTTCTAGATGGATGTACTTAGCGTGTCATTTGGATTGTTGCAGCATGTGACAAGTTATGCTACATGTTTGGAGTAGAATTAACAAAGTTTTTGAATTTAAACATATTTTTTAAGTTGTCTTCATGCGTGATTGATTAGAAGTTGCATGACCACACAATGGTCATAAATAATAACTAATAAAGAACGATATAAAGAAAGCTTAATGATATAAGTAAAATCCAAAACTAAAAAATTAAATAGAGAAAATTAGATTTAAAATACTCAGATAATAAAATATATGTAACAAAATGATGAGGAATAATAAGCCAATTCTCCACTTCTCTCTCACATTCTACATTCTTCACACACATTCCATATTATCCACATTTCACAAAATCCTCCACGATCTCCATAACTATAACAACCTCTTAAACACTCAAGATTGTAGACCTCCGTTCTACTCCCTCGAGATTGTAGGCCACTTCATCCTACTCCCACCTCAGCACTCGGGATTGTAGACCTTAGTTTTACTCCGTTAGGATTGTAGGCCTCCGTACTACTCCCACTTTGACACTCTAAATTGTAGACCGTTGCTCTACTACCTCAAGATTGTTGGCCTCCGTCCTACTCCCACATTGGGATTCGGGATTGTAGACCTCCATTCTAATCTCTCGGTATAGGCCTTCGTCCTACTCTCATCTCAGCATTAGGGATTCTAGAACTCCATTCTAGTCCATCGAGATAGGCCTTTGTTCTACTCCCATCCAAACACTCAAGATTGTAGACCTTTATTCTACTCTCTAAAGATTGCAAGTCTCCAACTTACTCTCATCTCAGCACTAAGAATTGTAATTATTTGTGCTACTCCCACGGGATTGTAAGCCTCGTCCTATTCCCAACTTGAAACTCAGGATAGTAGACCTCCGTTTTACTCCCTTGAGATAGGCCTCCGTTCTACTCCCATCTCAGCACTTGGGATTGTGGACCTTCTTCTACTCCCTTAGGAAATGCCTCCATCCTACTCCCTTCTCAGCACTCAAAATTGTAGACCTTTGTCCTACTCTCATTTCAGTACTCAAGATTGTAGACCTTTGTTCTACTCCCTCAGAATAGTAGCCATCGTCCTACTCCCACTTCCACACTCAGGATTGTTGACCTCTGTTTTACTCCATGTGGATAGGCCTCCATCTTCCTTCCTTCTTAGCACTTGGGATTATAGACCTTCTTTCTACTCCCTCATGATTGTAGGCCTTCATCCTACTCACATCCTAGCACTCAATATTGTAGACCTCTGTTCTACTTCCTTGTAATTGTAGGCCTCTATTTTACTCCCACCTCGACACTCTGAGTTGTAGGCCTTCGGTCTACTCCATCAGGATTTTAGGCCTCTGTCCTACTCCCACCTCAACACTTGGAATTGTAGAAATTTGTTCTACTCCCTTGGGATAGGACTCCATCCTAGTCCCATCTCAGCACTCGGGATTATAGACCTCTGTTCTAGTCCCTCAGTTATGGCCTCCGTCCTACTCCCATCACAGCACTCAGGATTGTAGATCTCTATTCTACTCCCTCGAGATAGACCTCTGTCTTAATCCCATCTTAGCACTCGGGACTGTAGACCTTCACTATTACCTCATGATTGTAGGCCTCCTTCCTACTCCCATCTTAGCACTCAAGATTGTAGATCTCCGTTATATTCCCTCAAGATAGGCCTCCATCCTACTCCCATCTCAACACTAAAGATTTTAGGCCTCCAACCTACTCCCATCTCAGCACTCGGGATTGGCCTCTATTTTACTCCCTTTCTGTCACCTCTTAGGTTGAATGTGAGTCCCCAAGCTATTCTTCCTAATGAGACACCATTCGCTACCTTTTGAGTTGGATGTGAGTCCACGAGCTTTCCTTCTCAGTCTAGGAAATTAGAAATTCCTCTTTGTTACCTCTTGGGCTTGATATGAGTGCCAGCGCTTTCCTTTCCATTGTAGAACCCCTTCTCTTCAATCTGGTATCTTCACACATCCTTAATTCTCAAAACTTTTAAATCAAAATCAACATAAAATTAATATCTTTTGTTTAAAATCAAATCAAATCTTTGTCGTGGCCCTCAGTATCCTGGACGGTTGTCTCAAAAATCCACCTTCCGATTCTAAGAGGGAGTCTCTGTCTACTCACCAGCAGAAACCTTTTTCATTTCTTTCTTCTGTACTCTGAGAATGTTGGCTTAGGCAGCTGTGTTTGTTTGTTGATCTGTTTGGTGAATGCTGATATGTGCGGTGTGCTTGTTTGACACACCCCACCTATTTGTGGTCCATTTGTTGACCTTACTTTTGGTTGGGTCTACTCTCTTCCTTAGAAGTCTAGGATCTAGCTGTAGGATTTTCCTTTGGACTATTCCTAGAAGACTAGTAAATAAACCCTCACCATTAGATTTTCTAAAACTCTTCTTTGCACATCTTGACATTCCACTTGTTGGTTCTAACCTCTAGCACTTAGCAGGTGGAGCCAATATAGGTGAGCTAAAGAAGAGTCCCCATATGACTGTTTGACCTTAGAGTTATCCCTGGGTTGTGCGGACTTGGGCAGTCTTGCATACACAAACTTGATACCCCTCACCCTCACACATAACTTAAATCCTTAACCAAACATTCTGAGCTTGATCCCTTACTCTTTTGGAAACTCATGTGGATGGCCCCTTAAATCCTTAGCCCTAGGCTAGGGTTTGCCTGAGACCACACATAGAGGATCCATAGAAGGAGCGTCCTTGGTATCATGGCTCAAAAAAAAGGTAATTTTATTATTAGCATCCTTAGTTGATCTCATCCTAACCAAATAACCAATTTAGCCTTTTGCCCCCAAACTTTCCCAAAATTTCCAAATTACCCTGTGTTGACCTCTCTTTTGGTTCAGGTTTAGTTATTCCTCTTTAGAAGCCTAGGGTCTTATTATAGGATTTTCTTGTTGACTATTCCTAGAAAACCAGAAAAGGAACCCTCACCATTAGAAATTCTACCCTCTTCTTTGCTCAACATGAAGTGCCACATATTTGTCCTAACCTCTAGCACTTAGTAGGTTGGGTCACTATGAGGGAGCTCAAAAAGAGTCCCTCTAGAACTGCCTGACATTAAGGTTGGCCTTGGGAGTTGGCCTGGGGCTAAGGCACTCACTTTCACTTACTTTAACTCACAATCACTCACAACCCTAAACCCAAAATTTCTTGACTTTGATCCCTTGATCTTTCGAGAGACTCATGTAAATGGTCCCCTAAACCCACTGGTCATTGCCTAGGTTTTAGCTAAGACAAGTGCATAGAGGACCCAAATGGGGTTTCTATTGGTCCATATATTATATATGGTGGTTGGTACCGCAACCTTACCAAAATACTCAACTTGGCCTTTTGCCACAAAATCCCCCAGATTACCTAAATACCCTTGAAACCCCAAATTCACCCAAAATACCAAAATTTGTTCTAAAATCATTTCATACCTTTTGAAAATAACCAAGTTACCCAAAACTATCCAAGAATTCCAATTTTACCAAAATACCCCCAAAATGGCCAAAATTACAAAAGTACCCATGGTACCTCAAACATTCCCAAAACCTCCAAAATCACTCCAAATGTCTAAAAAACAATTTGTACAATTTCTAAAAAATAATTTGAAAACAATTTGTACAATTCAACTATTTTGACAAAAAACCCCACATTGCCTTTAAGGGCCCAATTTCCCCAAATTTACCTCAAACATCCACATTTTCAGCCCAATTATCTTCAATTTCAATTTTAAACTTAGATTCACCTTTCATATGACAAATATAAACCAAATCCAAGCCTAGTTGGCCAACGCTTTGAGCTTAATTTTGATCGAAGTCAAACCCCCAATTTTTTCCCTTTGATTTAATCGCACCAAATTGAACCCCATAGCCCACTCAATTTGCCTCATATTGAATCATAAACTCTTCATAACAATCCTACACAAGAAAATTGACCTTCAATTGGTCTTTTTGAATCCTTAATTTTATTTAATATTTGCCCCAAATCCAAAATTTTTGAAATTCTCCCCAAATTGGCCATGCCTCCAAATTCCACCAAATTGATTGCCCTAACCCAAAATTTGACACCCAAAAATTTGACACCCAATGTATGTTGAAAACTCTTCATGATGTTTCTATAGATAATTCTTAATAATAAATTTGGACTTAGCCCAAGCCTAGCAAAATCTGCACCGAAGTCTAGCACAACATACCCCAATTGACCAAAATTCCAAAATCCTTCAAATTGAACCCCCAATTGAACTCAAAACCATTTCAACCCTTGACCAAAAACCTACATTACAATCATCTACACAATGTTGATCAATTAATTGGGCTTAAAGTCGTGGCTAGCCTAACCCAAACCCAACCTTTGGTCATTTGGACCCACATTGGACCCATACACCAAAATAAGCCTAGCCCCCCTAAAGTCACCAAATTTATGACTCCATAACAACTAAACACACTCCATGAACCAGGTTAAACCCCCTTAGACCAGACATGGTGAGCTATGGACCATTGGATCCCTAATTTAATGGATTCATGCCCCTTTATGGGCCTTAACCAAAAATCTCCCCGATCATCACTTGCCATAGAGGGTTAAATAATAATTAACCCTCTCAATGGCTCACCTAACCTCCAAGCCACCTCCCTTGGCCCTGCCGGCCGACCTAGTCATTCGAACACCTCAAAACCAAGGGCCACCATCCCTAAATCAAATCCAATCTCAACCTTAGGGGCCATCTCACCCTAATTAATCCATAGAACATCTTAGCCCGCCACCTCAGCAAGATTTTGCACTCAAAGCCAGGCCCTGAGCTCCCCTCTCTGACCATGGAAATAAAATGGCTTCACAACCGAAAGTGGGGTGCTGAAATTTTCTTAAGGAAAGCCTGCCCAATTGCTCCCATAGCCTCTTTGAGACCTCCTCAGTGCAAACCAACCACCTCCTTGCCCTAATTCCCATTGTTGGAGCTCAATTTTTTAGCTCGATTACGGCATAAAATAAGACAAGTGTCGCCACACCTCCCCAGTGCTCCAAAGCTTAATTAAAATTGCCCACACATTCACCGCAGCGAAAGAGGACAAAGCCCCCTCACAAAGAGCTTATACCCTAGACTTTGATCAACACCCAAATTTGGTCTTTATTGATTTTAGGTCTAGGCATCTTACCACAGCAAGAGGCTTCATCCCTAGCCTCCTTGGAACTCCATGAATGAGTCGAGCACCTCTGATTGAAGCTTCACTTCTGAGAGCAAAGGTATTGACCCTCCTCTTCCTGAGCATATTTTGACTCTCCATGGGATTAGGGTTAATTTAATGGCATGTTTACCGTATGGATATGTCGTCTCATTTAAACGAGTCTATAGGACCAAACCCGAATGAGTTTTGTTGAGAAATGAGTGATATCTTAAGGTTTTAGGGTTAATAGTCATGGATTCACACCTGTCAGGGATGAATACACAGAGTCGTTTGATGGCGCGTGTATCGAAGAGATGGATAGGATTGCGTTAGATGAGAGCTTGATACATAAAGCGTGCACCGAGTCAACGGTTACGATGATGGCGGCATCTAAACAGAAAGCGCCACGCAAGTCTTCGAAGCCGTCACATGATGTTGTCGCACCGCGTGTTTAAGTAGGAAAATAAGGATTTATTTAATTTTTGAAAATGTCCCCTGCCTTTTAAAAATCCATATCTTGGTGTGAAAAAAACAGAAAAATAAAATAAAAATATCTTAGTGCTCAGTCAATAGAGGAGAGCAATGTGGAAATAGTTCAAAGTTTAACTGAAGAATATTTTATTTTTAATTAAATCAATAATATTCTAAGTATTTTGATTTTCAATGCATTCAATTATTTCACCATGGCTTGATATTTTTGCATATTGTTGCCTCTGTCATTGGGGATATTTCATGATTTTTGTGAAGTTAGAGGAGACCCCTAGACAAGATCTATATTTTTCAATTTTTTGCATCTGATTTGGAAAATTAAATATGATAGTTATCATGTTGCTTAGAAAAATCTAAGAAAATTTTGGTAGGTTCACTGTAACCAGAGAACCTTATGAAAAATTTGTCATGAGCCAAGTCATTAAGAACACACCTAATTTCATAAAACCCTAAAATACAAAGGAAATTAATCTGGGAAAAATATAGATCTAAATGACTTTCTTTTGTTTTTCCGAGATAACTTAAGCTCAGAGGACTCCCATAAAAATTTCAAAACATTTGGAATTCATTTGATAATCTAATTGGATTTTCTAAGTTAAATGGGACTTTAAACAATTAAAATAATCATAATAATTAAAATATAATTCAAAAAAATTATAAAATTGGTTTTTAGGAATTCTCTGTGATCAGAGGAATTTTTTAAAAATAAAATTGTAACTAATGTAATTTAAAAATAAAATGAAGTTTAAAATAAAAACCTGATTTTTTAGCCCATTTTGAATATTTAAAATAATTTAAAAAAATAATAAAAATTATAAAATTAATAAAATTCATAGAAACATTCTAAATTGTTTCCTAAGCCCTTGGAGCAATTAGAATATTTTTCCTAATTTTCTAAGTGAAGATATTGAATTTTAAAGCTTAAAATAATTTTTTATAGGCTAAAAAAGGATTTTCCTTAATTTCTCACTAAAAATAATTCTAATAATTCAAAGAAGTATTCATTGAAATATGAAACTTGTTTCTCTGGGTTCCTTGTCCTTGGAGAGATTTAAGAAAAATATAATAATTAATTTTACACATTTAAAATATTTTATAATTATCTAATACTCCAGAATTTAAATTAATCCTAGTAATTTAAATAAAACTCAAAAAATATGAAATTCTGGCTAAGTGGTTCACTAAGCTAAATCTACCTCCAGTAAAAATTTCAAGTGATTAGTCTTTGCCTTGGTTTATTTATTGAATTTTCTTTGAAAAATCTTATTTTTACATGTAATTATTTATATAAATTAAATTAAATTTTCAAAAATCACATTTTCTCCTCTGATGTCTCAATTGATTCATGAGTGAGCTAGGATAAAAATTCCAATGTCATTTGAATTAAATTTGATGAATTATGAATTGATAGAGCCTTAGGGGCAAAGGTATAATTTTGGAAATTTTGTCTCGATTAACATTTAGGCTTAATTCAAGAAAAGTAAATGGGAAATCTTTGATCTTAATTAACATTTTTAGATGATTGAAACATAAGAAATTAATTGGTAGAAACCAATTTAATTTTTCTTAATTAAAGAATAAATTTGAAGTTTCCTAAAGCATTAAAATTTGGAGGTCTATTAAATTAAATGATCCTAGACTTAGGGGTATGAGTTTGGATGTTAATAGCTCACTAATTTAAAATCCCAATTTCGTGGTCAAATGACATTCAAACGTTTTAATGATGAATTACTATCACTTAAAATTCAATTTCTTTCAAAAAATATTAATGTATCCATAATTGGTGGTGAAATGACATTCAAACATTTTTATGATGAATTACTATCACTTAAAATTCAATTTCTTTCAAAAATTGTTAATGTATCCAACAAGATCTTAAGGGCTTAGTAGCGAGCTAAGCTAAATCAAATTTGGGTAAATGAGGATTAGAAAAGAGAATGTAATTAGAAATTTAGCACCTTAAAAAAAAAACATTAGAAGCCTAAGTTAAAACTAAAATTGGCCAAGTGTCTTAATAACATTAACTTGCCCCTTTTAAGGGTTTTCACCCACATAATTCTCAGATTAAATGACAAATGATAATCACCTTACTCTTAGGGATAATTGAAACATCGATGTTCACTGAACACTAGTGGTATTTATAGGATGAATTATTAAGCAACATAATAAGTTTAAATGAGCTCGAGACTTTTCACCAAACGGAGAGAGGGAAGCATGGATCTGCTTGTTCCTCCTAACCTTTTGGATACTTTAGAGGTTTACTGAACCTGGTATGTTTTTCTTAATTAAATCATTCTTAAATGAATTAATGGGGGCTCAACAAGATATGATTTAGGATTTGGTATATCACCGGAACCTTATCTCCCCGCTCTACATAAAATGATTTTAATATATAAATAATCTTGCATTCATTTTATGTTTCACTTAAAGATGACGGGAAGACCATCCAGGTATGTTTTTGTTGTGATTTACTTACCCATATTCTTTCCCATACTTTACTTTTCAGAAAGTTGTTGTACTTACTCACCTGCATGTATGAACACCAAAACACAAACCTGCATGTCAGACAATGATTCATCCTGCATGAAAACCAAAACTGCAAGGATAGTCGTCAACCAAAACTAAAATCAACCAAGATCAAATTCACCACCACAACATTGAAATTATAAGACAACTCAAAATTTAATCACAAACAACACAAAAACTATAATTGCAACTAAATTCAGACGTCTCTATTGGAATATAGGGTATTCCTCGGAGGAAATAACCTACGGTTGCTAACGAGACTTCTAACGGTCTAAATGAAAGTATGAAACTTATTAAGTTGAGTTTAGTAAATTCATTTGGACCAAGTGAATTCAATAGAAAATAGTGGTACCGAGGAACTATAGGATCCTAACCGGTGTTGCTCTAATCAACTTTAATTTGCCCCATAATATTTTAATGAACATAAGTATAGGGTCATTTGATTTTACATCATGACTTGACACATTAGAAAACTTAAACTCGTCATGACGAGGGGCTTGAAACTAGCATGGTGGGCAACATGTCCATCTTCAATAGTAAGATGATCTACAACAGCACATCTTTCTTTAGAATTAAATAACAAGCCATAGGATTTTGAGGTTGTTTGCTTATGCAACATAAATCTTTAATTTAACTTTAGGACTTTGTATAACTCTGTTGTACAGTATAAGCCCTAACTTGTCTTAGGATTCCAAGGTTGTCGTTTGACACGACTTAAATCCTCACATCTTCCAGACTATTTGTGTGATCATTTCACATGAATGTATGCCCTAAATTAATAAAATTGGCGGGAATAAACACTTAAAAAATTTCTTCTCTAAATTAAGGCCAACCAGACGATAGCTTGGGAAGTCACCTAGGTTATCCTCAATATCTATGACATGCCCTAGTTCTTCCTCCTTTGGATTTTACAATAAATGTTCCAAATTTAAGTCATTCCCCTTTCACATCTCTTTATCCGATTTCATTAAAAAGTCTTATCCTTTTGAATTCCTTGAAGATGATATTCTCTAAATTTTATCAAGATTTTTCTTAGGTGCTCTGGTCATTTAAGATGTAATTAACGATAGAGGCTTGCCCTTATAGAAATCTTTTCCGAACCCAGCTTAAAATAAACCCTATTTAATTTTTTTTTGTATTAAATAAGGGAACTTGTAGGTAAATAAAAGATTTTGCAGACCAAACAGATGTCATATATTCCTTAGTTTATTTTATCGACTCTCATCCTCAAGTCATTATCCTTTGGGATAGATACAGGCTTTAAGGTATAATGCTCTTTCATTTAAACTGTGAAAAGTATGGGGTCAAATTGATTTCATATTTCCCCTTTCACATATGTCATATATGTAAATGTCCTTTAAAAGCGGGCAATGGGATTCCGATTCCGGCAGCCGACAGCTTGCAACGGGCAATTCCTTCAACCAAAAAAATAGTGTCGATAGCTCCTGGCAACTCTGCTGGGGAGTAGCATCTCTCCCCATTTAAATACGAAAATCTTATCTTCATACATCAGTAATGTGTTCTTGTCCCTCATGAAATAGATTACTCTTCTTCCGTTGACATGCTTCACCTATTTCATTCTTTGGTGAGTACAGTCAATGCCTTCAAACTTCAGGACCGTTTGTTCAACCACCTTTGAACAGACAGGTTTAGGAGTTCTGTAGGACTTTTAATTTTTGTGTCGAGTTGGTCCCCCAATAGGTGTGTTCGTGGATTAGTTCTACCTAAGCATTGTGCATTGTGAAGTTGGTCCTGCACTGGGTCCTAAACTTTGCATTTTCTTCATCTCTTTCGGGTTTGGTTTACTTTTTTGTGAATCAAGATAATTTGTTGCATCTCTTCATGCTTCTTTAGTTTATTAATTGTAACTCTTCAATGCTTTAATCAAAACAAACAATAATTTAAAAAATAAAATAATAGAGAATGCCCTGTTCATAAGACAAGTGCATCAACCTGAGTTCTTTTGTCGAAACTGCAAGACACTAGACATCACTAACTTTTGGAAATTCTCCAAATGACAGGGACAATGTCTTCACAAAAGGTTGATCTTTTTTTTTTGCCTCTAGAGTAGAGTTATCTGTCAATGGGGATAACAGGCCCGACCTGGTAGTTATTAAGTTTGAACAAGGATTCGATGATATTGTAGTCATGTTCGGGAAGGTGGCCGCCACAGTAATGAAGTTTGAAACTGATAAGTCAGTGGAGCCTATCTTAGAGTTCAACTTGAAGTCTGCCAAAGAATTTTCCCCTTCAAAAGTGTTGTTCGAAAGAACCCTACTAGTGCTAAAAAGTTTATCGTTGGGAGCGTTGTGATTTCTCCAGGAACTATTTTTGCTCTTATTACTATTTTTGCTCTTATTCCCGGATACACTGTCACCGTGCCAACTATTTTGCCAAGTAAGGGTAAAGAAATTCTACATGAGGAAGAGTCAGTTGACGCTTATGCCCCACCCATTATTGGATTTGAGACTGCACAACTAATAAAGGCACGGGAAAGGATGGGCAACCAGGAAATTTTGAAAGCCAAACAACCTCAACAATCCCGCCAACAACAGGCACAACAATATAGCCAGCCTGGCCAACAACCGCCTGAAGGAGGATCATACCGAATAGAGAATAAGAAAATGTTTATTGCGTAACAAAGAAAAGTGGTGTATTCCTTCAAAGAGGAAGTCGTGTCGAGGATGTTCCATGACTTGCTATTGAGACCAGAATTCAAACTACCAAAGCTGAAAAGGCTAGAGGAGGTTGGCAAAAAGGATAATCCCCAATACTTCTTACATCATCGATTGCTCGGCACACCATAGAAAACTGCTTTGTCTTCAAGGATTCGGTTGAGGAGAATTTCAAAAGTGGAAATGTAACACTCCCGAAAGAGAATTTGAAAGAACCTGAGAAAGGTTCCGTACATATGATTTCGGTTGATTGGATTAACTTCTACACAACCACGTCGGTGCTCAACAAAAAAAGTGACACTCTTCAAAAATCTCCAACTAACCTAAAAATAATTAAAGGAAGATCAATCTGCTCAACAAAAAAAGTGACACTCTTCAAAAATCTCCGACTAACCTAAAAATAATTAAAGGAAGATCAATCGAGGCAAAGCTGGTGAGACTTCGGGCCAATATTGTGCGACTATCTGAAGAATAAAGAAAAGATATGAATGATGAAAACTATAATGTGTCATATTACATAGACAAAATATTAACATAAATCAATGTCATCGAGACCCGGATCGAGTTATCTGCGTGTGACGCTCCATCTTCTAGTGAGGAGGACGCTGCAAATGAGAGGTAAGAGGACATCTAACAAAGGGATGAGCAGATTAATCATCTCGAAAAGAAAGTTGAAGAATTGATGACCACCAAGATTACAATGCAAAAACATTTACAATCACCATAGATGACAAATCCACAAACGAACCAACCAGAAACAATTCATATTGCAGATGAAAGAAAAGAGTTCAGGTCTACTGAACAACCGAAGAAATACTCTGTCCAATACGTCATAGTAGAAAATGAATTTAAACAAATGGTCAAACAAGTTTGGGAGGCCTTATCCCAGTCTAAGGGTGGTGCATTGAATTTAAAGGGTAGACCCTACCCGGAGGAGTTCGATGACGTACCCTGCCCTAAGAGTTTTGTGTCACCAAACTTTCAAATATTTGACTAGACTAAAAATCCCAGACAACACATAGTGCATTTCTGAGCCTGTTGTAGCAATACCGGAGGTAATGAAACATTACTTTTCCATCAGTTTTTCAGTAGTCTATAAGGAAAAGTCTTTGATTGGTATGTCGAGTTGCCTAACGGATCGGTAAGGATCTCCTTCGACTTAAAACAATGGTTCCTGAAGAGATTTACTGGATCGCAACACCATGTTTCTATTGGAGATCTCGTGGTAGAAAAGAAAAAGGCTAAAGAGACTCTAGTAGATTATATTTTGAGGTGGAGAAATCTTAGCATGAGTTGTGAGCCTCAACTAAAGGAACAACATGCAATTGAGATTTTGCTCAAAAGCATCCATGGGCCAATAACTTTCATGCTTAAGGGACTCACCATCAAGTCTTTTGAGAAGTTACTCAGCAAAACTAGCAATCTGCAAGAAGAAGTCAAGCATGTGGATTCTTATGAGAGGGCCGAGAAGTCCAGGACAACCAAGATATTTGAGAGAAAATCCGGGACAGTTGCAGTGGTTAGTAGGGAAAAATGGCAATTACAAATATAAGTCAAACAACGTCAACAAACCTTCCAATGTCCTCGTAAGGATATTCAGCAATCATCTCAGCAGTGACCTTACCATACATACAAAAGACAAGTTCCAATCATGAACACTCGATCAAATGGGATATACTCTTTTAAAGATGAAGCAACAAAAGAGATGTTTCACAGTTTGATCAAGAAGCCCAAGTTCAGGTTGCCCAAGTCGAAGAAGCCTCACGACGTCAACAAGAAAGGACATCCAAGATATTGCCCATACCACAAGTTAATTTGACACACCATAGAGGAGTGTTGAAGTTTCAAAAACTTGCTTGAGGAAAATTTCAAAAGTGGAAACATAATGATCCCAGAAGAATATTTGAAAGGAACCTAAAAAAGGTTCTATCAATATGATTTCGGTTGACCTATTTGTTCTAACCTATTTCGACGCAACTGCCAATAAATGAAATGCCTCTTGGCTACTAATGTATTAATATTTTTGTTTAAAGGGGATATTAGTGTGATTAATGTTAGTTTGTCCCATCCCACCCACAATAATTAACGAAAAGAAAGAGTTTGTTGTTGTTCAGGATTGTGCAATATTTAAAAAAACTGATCACCTCGAAAAAAAAAATTTGGATGCTTTAAAAAGATTATGACTTCAGGGGAGAATGAAATTAATACCCTAATAACTCAGTCGTCCATTTTAAAGAATTTCGACTGGGTCCTAAGTTGATTTCAAAATAAGATAGTGTGGTTGAAATACGAGTAATTTACTCGAGATATCACAAGCCTTTTAATTTCCTATCACGTGACTGGGTCCTGACTTTTGAACGAGTTATAATATCCCATAATTCAACTTAAGAAAAATTTGAGGATTATTAGTCAGGGGAGCTTGGACATTCAAAATCTTTAAAAGAAATATGTTCCACAAGATATAGTAATTCTCAGAAAACATAGGGGGCAAAAAAAAATTTATATAAAAATCCCATGAGAAGAAGTATGAGGTGACCATATAAATAAAAATTGGTGTTTGAATTAAGACATTAAAAATCTTTAAATCATGCTCTACCAGATATAATAATTCTCAACAAAACATGGGGAAAGAAAAAAATAAAAATAAAAAAATGATGTGAAATGTTTGATCCAAAAATCAAAGCAAAAAAGAGAAAAGTCTCCCTGAGAAGAAGCTTGAGGTGGACGTATAATCAAAAATTGGTGTCTGAGTTTCAAAAATTGGACGTATAATCAAAAATTGGTGTCTGAGTTTCCCCTAATTAATGAGACTTAAAATGCTCTCCTAATAAAATTCTTCTTATATTATATTCAAGAAAAAGTTCAACTATCTTGAGTCTTTTGGTCAGTTATAAATTGACTCGGAAATATCATCATAAAGTGAAAAATATTATGATCACGCATCCAAAATTTTGAAATTTTTTTAGGCTTCGAAACAAAGAATTAAAGAGATGACGATGATATTAGAATTTAATGGAAATTCAACCCCGAGGTCGTATCTTTTGTTGCCCAGCAAATATAACATCAAGGACAATTTGAATTATGTCAGAGTGACTCCTCAAAGTTGACATGAACAACTTTTACAGAATCAGTGTGAGAGCAAACGACAACTACTACAAAGGGAGCTACAAACTTTTAGCCTCTTTAGCTGTTGTTTCTTTAGGGATAACACATCTTTATGGGTACTTGAAAAAATATAATTTTGATAGCACATTAAAGAGTGGGTTACGCTTTAACCAATGTGCCTCTTGTTTGATAGCACATTAAAGAGTGGGTTACGCTTTAACACATTTCCTTAGTTAGTGGATGATCTTTCAAGAACCAATGTGCCTCTTGTTCAGAAACAAAGACTCATTCTTAGAGGCTTAGATGTTCAGAGACAAAGTAAAATTTTGCACTTCATAAATTTTTGTGAATCTCTACAGAGACATTTCAATAAAATTTAGCACTGTACAAATTTATATAGACGTTCTCCGCACTACGTAAATTTTTCCTAATCCCTGCATTTACAAAAATCAGCGAAATTTTAATTCTTTGAGCTCGAGGTCCCAAATCTTTCCTCGCCACTGTCATTCTTCACGAATTCCATGAATTTCCCACGAATTCAAAGCACAATATTTTAAAGGATGAGGATTTCACATCAGATTTTGTATTGCTTTGCAATAGTTTGTAGTTTATTTTACAGAATGAGGATTTCACATTCAATTTTGCATTTCTTTGCAATGATTCACACTATTTTTTAGAGGATGAGGATTTTACATCCAATTTCACATTGCTTCGCAATGGTTCACAGTATATTTTAGAGGATGAGGATTTCAAATCCGATTCCACATTACTTAGCAATGGTTCACACAAAATTTTAGAGGATGAGGATTTCACATCCGATTTCACATTGCTTAGCAATGGTTCAGACGATAATTTAGATGATGAGGATTTCACATCTAATTTGGCATTGCTTAACAATGATTCACATTATATTTAAAAGAGCGAGGATTTCACATCTGATTATGCATTGGTTTGCAATGGTTCACACTATATTTTAGAGGATGAGTATTTCACATCTGATTTTGTATTGCTTTGCAATGATTCACACTATGGATGAAGATTTCACATCCAATTCCACATTTTTTTGCAATGATTTATACTATATTTTAGTGGACGAGGATTTCACATCTGATTCCGCATTTTTTTGCAATGGTTCACACTATGTTTTAGAGGATGAGAATTTCACATCTGATTCCGTATTGCTTTGCAAGGATTCACATTATATTTTAGAGGATGAAAATTTCACATCTTATCCACATTGCTTAACAATGTTCAACAATTTTTTAGAGGTTGAGGATTTTATATCTGATTCCGCATTGCTTTTGGTTCTCCTCCTATTGCAATCTTTCAAATCAAATTCAATGATATATTAGAGGTTGAGGATATTATATCTAATTCTGCATTGCTTTAGGTTCCCCTCCTATCGCAATCATGCAAATCATGTTTAACGATATTTTAGAGGTTGAGGATTCCACATCCAATTCGCATTGCTTAGCAATGGTTCACGATATTCTAGAGGTTGAGGATTTCTCATCCCATATCGCGTGGCTTTAGGAGCCCCTCCTATCACAATCCTTCAAATAAAATTCAACAATATTTTATAGGTTGAGAATTTTATATCAAATTCCGCATTGCTTTACGATCTCCTCCTTTTGCAATCTTTCAAATCAAATTCTAGTCAAATCAAATTTGCAATCTTTCAAATCAAATTCTAGAGGTTAAGGATTTTATATCTGATTCTGCGTTGCTTTAGGAGTCCCGTCCTATTGCAATCTTTCAAATAAAACTCAATGATACTATTGAGGTTGAGGGAATATGCCCTTCAATTAATTCAAGGCATCCTATTCTCATATTTTGAAATCAGTTTTAAGACCTCCTTCAATGGATTATGACAACTAATTCTTATTCCGGGATTGATACCCAAATTTTGATTCCCATTTTCAACATTAGTAACAAAATTTTGATTACCATTCTGCCAAGTTTATTAAATTTTGAAATCAAAATCAAATTTTTCTAACAGAAAATTAAAATTGAATCTTCCCCGTGATTGTCATTTTTTTTCTTTTCTTGATGGTCATTTTCAGAATTCCTTTCCTTTTAATCCCCAGCGAGAGTTCTGAACCTTCGGTTTTGCTAGGATATTTCACTTGCTAATTTTTAGCAAAAACAACTGTCCAGCAAAAACAAATCACACACACAAATTCTACACTCCTTCTATTTCTGTTGACTTAGGAGCTTGTATTGGTTTTCTTGATCTCGTCGGTCAAAGACAATAAGCGCGGTGTGCTTGCCCAACACACCACAACTGAGCACACCACTCCTATTGGGGGTCTATTTGTTGACCTCACTTTTGTTTGAGGTTTAGTTTTTTCGCTTAGTTCTTCCTCTTTAGTAGCCTAGGGTCTAGTAATAGGATTTTCCTATTGACTATTCCTAGAAAACTAGAAAAGGAACCCTTACCATTAGAAATTTTACCCTCTTTAGAAATTTCCATTAGAAATTTTACCCTCTTCTTTGCTCAACTTGAAGTGCCACATATTGGTCCTAACCTCTAGCACTTATTTGGTGGTGTCACTATGAGGGAGCTCAAGGAGAGTCATCCTAGGACTGCTTGACCTTAAGGATGGCCCTGGGTGCTGGTTTGGGGCTAAGGCACTCACTTTCACTCACTTTCTCACACAATCACTCACAACCCTAAACCCAAAATTTCTTGACTTTGATCCCTTGATCTTTTGGGAGACTCATGTAGATGGTCCCTAAAACCCACTGTACCTAGGCTAGGGTTTAGCTAACACCAATGAATAGAGGACCCAAATGGGGGTTTCATTGGTCCATAGCTCATATATTGTGGTTGGTACCCCAACCCTACTAAAATATTCAACTTGGCCTTTTGCCCTCAAATCCCCAGAGATTACCTAACTACCCTTGAAAGCCCAAATTCACCCAAAATACCAAAATTTGTTCAAAAAACATTTCAAACCTTTTGAAAATACCCAAGTTACCCAAAACTACCTGAAAATTCCAAATTTACCAAAATACCCCTAAAATGACCTAAATTACAAAAATACCCTTGGCACCCCAAATTTTCCCAAAACATCCAAAATCACACTAAATGTTTCCAAAACCAATTTTAACCGTTCAATTGAACTCAGGTTGGCCAATTTGAGCATTTTGGCCAAAACTTCCAAATTGCCTTTAAGGGCCAAATTTCCCCAAATTTACCTCAAATGTCCATCAATTTCAACCCAATTTTCTTTAATTTCATTTCTAATCTTAGATTCACCATTCATATGACCAATCTAAAAAAATACAAGCCTAATTGGCCCATGCTTTGAGCATAACTTTGATCTAAGTCAAACCTCCAATTTTGGCCCTATGACTTAATCCCACAAAATTGAACCCCATAGCCTACTCAATGTGCCCCAATTTGAATCCTAAATTCATCATAAAAATCTTACACATCAAAATTGACCTTCATTTGGCCTTGGTGAAACCTTAATCTCATTTAATTTTTGCCCCAAATCCAAAATTTCGCAAATTCCCCCCAAATTGGCCATGCCACCAACCCAAATTGGCCATGCCACCCCCCCAAATTGGCCATGCCACCAAA
Source organism: Phalaenopsis equestris (assembly GCF_001263595.1). Taxonomy (NCBI): domain Eukaryota; kingdom Viridiplantae; phylum Streptophyta; class Magnoliopsida; order Asparagales; family Orchidaceae; genus Phalaenopsis; species Phalaenopsis equestris. The sequence goes on along the minus strand of NW_018250534.1, from coordinate 361,087 downwards.
TTCCACCAAATTGATTGCCCTTACCCCAAAATTGACACCCAATTTATGTTGAAAACTCTTCATGATGTTCTTATAGACCATTCTCAATACTAAATTTGGACTTATCCTAAGCCTAGCCCAATCTAGATGCATGTCTAGCCCAACATACCCAAATTGACCAAAATTTCAAAATCCTTCAAATTGAAACCCCAATTGAACTGGAAATCATTTCAATCCTTCACTAAAAAACTTCATTACAATCATCTACACAATTTTGATCAATTAATTGGGCTTAAAGTCATGACTAGCCTAATCCAAACCCAAAATTTTGTGTTTTGGACCTACATTGGACCCATACACCAAAATTTACCTAGCAACCCTAAAGCCACCAAATTTATGACTCCATACCCACCGAACACATTCCATGAACAAGGATAAACCCCCTTAGACTAGTCATGGTGATCTATGGACCATTGGATCCCTAAATTATGGTATTTCATGCTCATTTATTGACCTTCACCAAAAATCTCACCCATCATCCCTTTCCTTTGAGGTTTAAAATTAATTAACTCTCCCACTGGCTCACCTAACCTCCTAGCCACCTCCCCTGGCCGGCTTAGTCACTGGAGCACCTCAAAATCGAGGTCCACCATCCCTAAATAAAACCTAATCTCAACCCTAAGGGCCAACTTACCCTAATTAATCTTTAGAGCTTCTTACTCCACCACCTCAGCAGGCTTTTGCACCCAAAGCCAGACCCTGTGCTCCCCTCTCCGGCCATGGCTATAAAGTAGAATCATCAAGGCAAAAAGTGGAGTGCCAAAATTTTCACAAGGAAAGCCTGCTCAATTGCTCCCATAGCCCTTTGAGACCTCCTCAGTGCAAACCAACCACCTCCTTGCCCTAATTTCCATCGTTGGAGCTTAATTTTTTAGCTTGATTCCAGCCAAAAATAGGACAAGTTTGGCCACAACTCTACAGTGCACCAACGCTAAATTAAACTTGCCTACACCTTCACCACAGTGAAAGAGGACAAGGCCTCATTAAAGCCCCCTCACAGACAGCTTTTGTTTTAACCTTTCATCAACACCCAAATTTGGTCATGATTGAATTTAGGTCTAGGCATTTTACCACCGCAAGAGGCTTCATCTTTAGCCTCCTTGGACCTCCATAAACGTGCTGAGAACCTCTGACTGAAGCTTTACTTCTCAGAGCAAAGGTATTGACTCCCCCTCTTCCAAGCCTATTTTGACTCTCCAAGGGATAAGGGTTAATTTAATGGCATGTTTACCGTATAGATATGTTCGTCTCACTTAGATGAATCTATAGGAACGAACATGAACGAGTTTGGTTGAGATATGAGTGAGATCTTAAGGTTTTAGGTTTAACGGTCACGGGTTCACACCAGCTGGGTACGAAGACGCATAGCCGTTGGATGGCATGTGTATCAAACGGATGGCTAGGATCGCTTTGGATAGAAGCTTGATACATAAAGCACGGGCCGAGTCAGTGGCTACTACGTGGATGGCGGCGTCGAACCATAGCGTGCCACGCAAGTCTTCGGAGCCGTAGCATGATGTCGTGGCACCGCGTGTTTAAGTAGGAAAATAGGGATTTTTTTAATTCATAAAATGTCTCCTACCTTCAAAAATCCATGTCTTGGTGTAAGAAAACCACAAAATTAAAATAAAAATATCTTAGTGCATAGTAAACAGAGGAGAGCAATGTGGAAAAGGTTCAAAGTTTATTTGATTTATATTTTATTTTTAATTAATTAAATATAGTTCTAAGTATTTTGATTCTCCAAGATTTCAACTATTTCTCCATGGCTTGATTTTTGGCATACTGTTGCCTCTGTCATGGGGGATATTTTTTTATTTTTCTAAAGTCAGAGGAGACCCCTAGACAAAGATCTATATTTTTCAATTTTATGCATGCAATTTGGAAAATTAATTATGATAATTAGCATGTTGCTTAGAAATATCCAAGAAAATTTTGGTAGGTTCACTGTGACAAGAGAACCCTTGAAAAAATTTGTCACGAGCCAAGTTGTCATGAGCCAAGTCATTAAGAACACGCCTAATTTTTATAAAACCCTAAAATACAAAGAAAATTAATTCGGGAAAAATGAACATCTAAATGAATTGATTTTAATTCTCCACTGTAATTTAAAGTTCATAGGACTCCCTATAAAAGTTCAAAATATTTGGAATTCATTTGAAAACCTAATTTGATTTTCTAAGTTAAATGACACTTTTAAGACTTAAAATAATCATAGTAATGAAAATATAACTCAAAAAATTATAAAATTGCTTTTTGGGATTTCTTTGTGATAAGGGGAATTTTCTAAAAATAAAATTGTAATTAGAATAAAATTTTCATTTTTAAGCATATTTTAAATATTTAAATAATGAAAAAATAATAAAAAACATATAATTAATTAAATTCATGGAAATGTTCTACACTATTTCCTAAGGCCTTAGGTGCAATTTTCATATTTTCCCTAATTTTTTCATATTTTGCCTAATTTTTTACGTGAAGATATTGAATTTTAAAGCTTAAAATAATTTCTTAAACGCTAAAAATTGATTTTCTGTAATTTCTCACTAAAAATAATTTAAATAACTCAAAGAAACAATCATAAAAATCTGAAATTTATTTCTCTGGGTTTCTTGACCTTGGAGAGATTTAAGAAAAATATAAAACTTAATTTTCCATATTTACAATATTTTATAATTAATTAATACTATAGAAATTAAAATAATTCTAATAATTTAAATAAAACTCCAAAATTCATGAAATTTTCATTAAGTGGTACTTGGGTCTAAGTCTACCTCCAGTAAAAATTTCAAGTGATTGGGCTTTTCTTTAGTAAAGTTAATAAATTTTCTTTGAAAAATCCTATTTTTGCAAGTAAATAATTATATAAATTAAATTAAATTTTGAAAAATCAAATTTTCTCCTCTGATGTCTTAATTGACCCATGAGTGAGATAGGATAAAAATTCCAAATTGAATTAAATTTGATGAATTATGAAGTGATAGAGCCTTAGGGGCAAAGGTATAATTTTGGAAATTTGGTCTTGATTAACATTTAGGCTTAATTTAAGAATTGGAAATGGGCAATATTTGATCTTAATTAACTTGTTCAAATGATTGAAACATAAGGAATTAATTGGTAGAACATAAGGTGGTAGAAACTAATTTCACTTTTCTTAATTAAAGGATAAATTTGCAATTTCCTAAATCATTAAAATTTGGATGTTTATTAAATTAAATGATCTTAGACTTAGGGGTATGAGTTTGGATGTTAATAGATCACTAATTTAATACCCCTATTTGGTGTTCAAATGACACTCAAACATTTTGATGACGAATTACTATCACTTAGAATTCAATTTCTTTCAAAAATTTTTAATGCATCCACCAAGGTCTTAATGACTTAGTAGAGACCTAGGGTAAATCAAATTTAGGTAAATGAGGATTAGAAAAGTTAATGTAACTAGAAATTAAACACCTTTTAAGAAAAAACACTACAAACCAAAGTTAAAACTAAAATTGGGGAAGAATCTTAATGGCATTAACTTGCCCCTTTTAAGGGTTTTCACCCACATAATTCTCAGATTGAATGACGTCAAATTAAATGACAAATGATAATTACCCTACTCTTAGGGATAATTGAAACATCGATGTTCACTGAACACTAAAGGTATTTATAGGATGAATTATTAAGCAACATAATAAGTTTAAATGAGCTCGAGTCTTTTCACCAGGCGGTGAGAGGGAAGCATGGACCGGCCTTTTCCTCCAAACTTTCTGGATGCCTCAAAGGTCTACTAAAGTTAGTATGTTTTGCTTAATTTTGCTTAATGAAATCACGTTTTGCTTAATGAAATCACCCTCAAATGAATTAATAGGGGCTCACCAAGATATGATTTAGGATTTGGTAGATCACCGGAACCTTATCTTCCCGCTCTACATAAAATGATTTTAATATATAAATACTCTTCTATGCATTTTGAGTTTCAGTTGAAGAAGATGGGAAGACCATCCAATTATGTTTTTTTTGTGATTTACTTACCCGCATTTTTCCCATACTTTACTTTTTCAGTACTGGGAAGTCCATCCAATTATGTTGTTGTACTTACTCACCTGCATTGATGAACACAAAAACTCAAACCTGCATGTTAAACAATGATGTCACCCTGCATGAAGACTAAAACTGCTAGGATAGTCGTCAGCTGAAACTAAAATCAACCAAGATAAAATTCACCGCCAAAACATTCAAAAAAAAAGACAACTCAAAATTTAATCACAAACATCACAAATACAACAATTGCGACTAAACTAAGATGTCTCTATCAGATGATCAGGAATCCCTTGAAGGAGGTCACCTACGGTTGCTAACAAGGCTTCTTCCCATTCCCACGGTCTAAATGAAAGTATGGAACTCATTATGTTGAGTTTAGTAAATTCATTTGGACTAAGTGATTCCAATAGAAAATAGTGGTACCAGAACGAAGGAACAGTAGGATGCTAACCCGTGTCGCTCTAGTCAACTTTAATATGCCCCATAAAGATTTAATGACCACAATTGTAGGGCCATTTTATTTGACATCATGACCTGACACATTAGAAAAATTAAACTCGTCATGACTAGGAGATTGAAACTAACATGGTGGGCAGCATGGGTATCTTCCACAGCAAGAGGATCTACAACAGCACATATTTCTTGAGAATTAAATAACAAGCCATGGGATTTCAAGGTTGTTTGCTTACGCAACATAAATCCTCAACTTATCTTTAGGCCTTTGTATAACTCTGCTGTACAATATAAGCCCTAACTCATCTTAGTATTCCGAGGTTGTCATTTTTCATTACTTAAATCATCACATATTTCAGGCTATTTGTGTGATTTTTTCACACAAATGTAAGGCCTAAATTAATAAAATTGGTAGGAAGAAACGCTTAAATAATTTCTTTTCTAAGTTAAGGTCAAACCATGGGATAACTTGAGAAGTCAAAGAGGTTCTCCTCAGAATCTATGACATCCCCTAGTTCTTCCTACTTTGGATTCTACAATAAATTTTCTAAATTTGAATCATTCCCCTTTGACACCTCTTTGTCCGATTTTGTTAAAAAGTCATCTCCTTTTGAACTCCTTGAAGATGATATTTCATGTTTTTTATCGAGAGTTTTCTTAGGTGACTCTGGTCATTTAAGATGTAATTAATTATAGGGGCTTCCCCTTATAGGAAGCTTTTCCAAACCAAGCTTAATATAAATTATATTTAATTTTTTTTTTGTATTAAATAGGGAAACATATCGTCAATTAAAATGGTTTTGTAGACCAAATGAATGTCATGTATTCCTTAGTTTATTTGATTTAGCCTCATCCTCAAGTCTTATGTTTATCCTTCGAGATAGATACAGGGTTATAGGTATATTGCTCTTTAATTTAAATGGTGAAAAGTATGGGGTCAGTTTCATTTAATATTTCTCTAAAACCTAATATCAATATATGTAAATTAAAATATCCCTTAAAAGTGAGCAATGGGATTTCAATCCTGGCGGACGACAGCTTCCAACAGGCAAATCGTCCAACCAAAAAAATAGTGTTGACAACTCCTAACGACTCCACTGGGGAGTAGCTTCTCTCTCCATTTAAATAAGGGAATCTTATCTTCATACATCGGTAATGTGTTCATTTCACCCATAAACTAGATTACCCTTCTTCTGTTGACTTGCTTCACCTATTTAGTTCTTGGGTCAGTACAATCAACTCCTTCGGACTTCAGGACCATCTATTCAACCAAGTTTGAATAGAGAGGTTCAGGAGTTCATTAGGAATTTTCATTTTTGTGTGGGGTCAGACCCATAATAGGTGTGTTGGTGGACTAGTTTCGCTTGGGCGTTGTGCGTTGTGAAGTTGGTCCCGCACTAGGTCCTACACTTTGCATCTTCTTCGTCCCTTTCGGGTTTGGTTTGCTTTTCTATGAAACAAGCCCAGTTGTTGCATCTCTTCGCATTTGTTTAATTTATTAATTGCAACTCTTCGATGATTTAATCACTAATAAATAACAAATTTGAAAAAAAAATAATAGAGAATGCCAGTTTATAAGAGAAGTGTGTCAACTTGAGTACTTCTGTTGAAACTGCAAAACACGAGACATCACTGAATTTTGAAAATTCTCCAAATGACAAGGACAATGTCTTCACAAAGGTTGATCTTTTCTTTTGTCTCTGGAATAGCGTTCTCTGTCAATAGGGATGAGTTGCCTGACCTGGAAATTATTAAGTTTTGACAACAATTTGATGATATTAGAGTCAAGTTGGAGAAGGCGGTCGTCACTGCAATGAAGTTTGAAATAGATAAGTCAATGGAGCCTATCGTAGAGTTCAACTTGAAGTCTGCCAAAGAATTATCCCCTTCAAAAGTGTTGGTCAAAAGAACCCTACTAGTGCTGAAAATCTATCACTGGGAGCATTGGGATTTCTCCAGGAACTATTTTTGCTCCTACTACCGGATACACTGTCACAACGCCAACTGTTTTTCCGAGTAAGGGAAAAGAGATTCTACATAAGGAAGAGTCAGTTGACGCTTATGCCCCACCATTTTTTGGATTTGAGATTAGGTCCATTTCAAGGCTTGCACAACTAATAAAGGCACAGGAAAGGAGGCACAGCGAGGAAATTTTGAAAGCCAAATAGCCTAGACAAGCCCGCCAACAATAGGCACAACAATTTGGCTAATCTGGCCAACAACATCCTCAAGGAGGATCATACTAAATAGAAAATAAGAAAATGTCCATTGTGGAATGAAGAAAAGTGGTTCCTGAAATCAGAGACGAAGCTATGTCGAAGATGTTCCATGACTTACTAATGAGACCGGAATTCGGACTATCAAAGCTAAAAAGGCCAGTAGAGGCTGGCAAAAAGGATTATCCTTAATACCGCTTATAGCACTGATTGATTGGCTACACCATAGAAAACTATTTTGTCTTCAAGGATTAGCTTAAGGGGAATTTCAAAAGTGAAAATGTAACGATCCCGAAAGAGTATTTGAAAGAACCTGAGAATGGTTCCGTAAATTTGATTTTGGTTGATTTCGCATTTGAGCTTAGTAAAAAAAATGACACTGTTCAAAAATCTCCAACTGACCTAAAAATAATCAAAGGAAGGTCAATCATGGCTAAGCTGGAGAGAATCCAAGCCAATATTTCTTGATTATCTGAAGAACAAAGAAAAGATATGAATGATGAAAATTATGATGTGTCATATTACATGGATGAAAGATTAATAGAAATCAATGTCATTTAGACCCAGGCCGAGTTATCTGCGTGCAACACTCCATCTTCTAGTGAGGAGAACGCCGCAGATGAGACGAAAGAGGCCATCTAACAAAGGGACGAATAGATCAATCATCTCAAAAGAAAATTGAAGAATTGACGACCTCCACGATAGCAATGCAAAGACATTTACAATCACCGCAGATGAAACATCCACAACCAAATCAACGAGAAACCATTCATTTTACAGATGAAAGAAAAGAGTTCATCTCTGATGCATAATCGATGAAACACTCTGTCCAAAGCGTCATACCAGAAAATGAATTTAAATAAGTGGTCGAACAAGTTTGGGAGGCCTTAGCCCATCTAAGGGTTGTGCATTGATTTTAAATGGTAGACCCTACCTGGAAGAGTTCGATGCCTTACCCTACCCTAAGGGGTTTGTGTCACTAAAATTTAAGATATTTGACAGAACTGGAAATCCCAGACAACACATAGCACATTTTCGAGCCAATTGTGGCAATACTGGAGGTAACGAAGAATTACTGCCAAGTTGCCTAATAGTTCGGTGAAAATGTTCTTCGATTTAGAACAATTATTTGTGAAGAGATTTGCTAGAGCGCAAGACCATGTTTCTATTAGATATCTCGTAGTATAAAAGCAAAAGCCTAACAAGACTCTAGTAGATTATATTCTGAGGTGCATAAATCTTAGCCTGAAGTATGAGCCTCAACTACAAGAACAACATGCAATTGACATTTTACTCAAAAACATCCATGGGCCAATAGCCTTCATGCTTAAGGGACTCACCATCAAGTCTTTCAAGAAGTTACTCAGTAAAAATAGCAATCCACAAGAAGAATTCAAGCATATGGATTCTTACGAGAAGGTCGAGTAGTCCAGAATAACCAATATATTTAAGAAGAAATTTGGGACAGTTGCTCTCGTTAGTAGGGAAAACCGCAATTGCAAATATAAGCCAGACACCATTAACAAACCTTCCAACATCTTTGTTAGAATATTCAGCAATCACCTCAGCAGAGACCTTACCAAACATACGAAAGACAAGTTCCAATCATGAACACTTGATCAAATGAGATATACTCTCTTAAAGATGAAGCAATGAAAAAGATGTTTCGCAGTTTGATCAAGAATCCTGAGTTTAGATTGCCCAAGCCAAAGAAGCCTGACGAGGTCAACAAGAAAAAAACATCCGAGATATTTCCCGTACTACAAGTGCATTTGACACAACATAGAGGAGTGCTGCAGTTTCAAAGACTTGCTCGAGGAAAATTTTAAAAGTGGAAACGTAATGATACCATAAGAATATTTGAAAGGAACCTTCGGTTTCGCCCAAATATTTAACTTGCTAATTCCCAGCGGAAACAACTATCACTCAAATTCTACACTCCTTCTATGTTTGTTGACTTAGGAGTTTGTATTGGTTTTGTTGATCTTGTCAGTCAACGCCAATATACATTGTGTGCTTGCCCAACGCACCACACCTATTGGGGGTCCATTTATTGACCTCACTTTTAGTAGAGGTTTACTTCTTCCTCTTTAGTAGCTTAGGGTCTAGCCATAGGAATTTTCCGTTGACTATTCCTAAAAAACTAGAAAATGAACCCTCACCATTAGAAATTCTACCCTCTTCTTTGCGCAACTTGAAGTGTCACATATTTATCCTAACCTCTAGCACATAGTAGGTGGGGTCACTACGAGGGAGAACAAGGAGAGTTCCCATTGGACTGTCTGACCTTAAGGTTAGCCCTGGGTGTTGGTCTGGAGCTAAGGCACTCACTTTCACTCACTTTCACTCACAATCACTCACAACCCTAAACCCAAAATTTCTTGACTTTGGTCCATTGATCTTTTGAGAGACTCATGTAGATGGTCCCCTAAACTCGCTAGCCCTAAGCTAGGGTTTAGCTAAGAATAGTGCATGGAGGACTCAAATGGGGTTTCCATCAAATGGGGTTTCAGGACTCAAATGGGGTTTCCATTGGTCCATAGCTCATATATAGTGGTTGGTACCCCAACCCTACCAAAATTTTCAACTTGGCCTTTTGCCCCTAAATCCCCCTAGATTACCTAAATATCCTTGAAACCCAAAATTCACCTAAAATACCCAAATTTGTTCAAAAATCCTTTCAAAAATTTTGAAAATACCAAAGTTACCCACCTAAAAACTCCAAATTTACCAAAATAACCCCAAAATGGCCAATATTACAAAAATAACCTTAGCACCCTAAATTTTCCTAAAACCTCCAAAATCACTCCAAATGTCTCAAAAACCAATTTGGACCATTCAATTGAACCCAATTTGGCCAATTAGACTATTTTGACCAAAACCCCCAAATTGCTTTTAAGTACCCCAGTTTCCCTAAACTTACCTCAAATGTTCATCAATTTGAGCCCAATTTTCTTCAATTTCAATTATCATCTTAGATTCAACTTTCATATGACCAATCTAAATCAAATTCAAGATAGATTCAACTTTCATATGACCAATCTAAATCAAATACAAGACTAATTGGCCCATGCTTTAAGCTCAATATTGATCTAAGCGAAACCCCCAATTTTGGCCCTATAACTAAATCCCACAAAATTGAACCCCATAGTCAACTCAATTTTAACCCCATAGCCGACTCAATTTTCCCTAATTTGAATCCTAAACTCTTCATAAAAATCCTACACATCAGACTTGACCTTCAATTGGCCTTGGTGAAGCTTTAATTTCATTTAATTTTTGTCCAAAATCCAAAGTTTCCCAAATTCCCCCCAAATTGTCCATGCCTCCAAATTCCAACAAATTGATTACCCTAACCTAAAAATTGACATCTAATTTATGTTAAAAACTCTTCATGATGTTCCTGTAGACCATTCTCAACAATTAATATTGACTTAGCCCATGCCTAGCCCAATGTTGACCCAAGTCTAGCCCAACATACGTAAATTAACCAAAGTTCTAAAATCCTACAAATTGAACCCTCAATTGAACTCAAAATCATTTCAATCCTTTACCAAAAACCCTCATTACAATCATCTACACAATGGTGATCAATTAATTAGGCTTGAAGTCATGGATAGCCTAAACCAAACCCATCCTTTGTTCATTTAGATCCACATTGGACCCATACACCAAAATTAGCCTAGCCACCCTAAAGCCACCAAATTTATGACTCCATAGCCACTGAACACAGTCCATGAACCAGGCTAAACCCCCTTAGACCAGCCATGGTGATTTATGGACCATTAGATCCCTAAATTATAGTATTAATTCCCATTTATGGGCCTTAACAAAAAATCTCACCCATCATCACTTGTCATTGACGGTTAAACATAATTAACCCTCCCATTGGCTCACCTAACCTCCTAGCCACCTCCCTTAGCCCTGCTGGCCATCCTAATCACTAGAGAATCTCAAAATCGAGGCCCACCATCCCTAAATCAAACATAATCTCAACACTAGGGGCCAAATCACCCTAATTAATCCTTGGAGCTTCTTTGCCCACCACCTCAGCCGGATTTTATACCCAAATCCAGGCCCTTAGCTCCCCTCTCCGTCCATGGCTATAAAATGGCATCTTCATGGCTAAAAGTGGGGTGCTAAAATTTTCTCAAGGAAAGCCTACCCAATTGCTCCCATAGCCTTTTTGAGACCTCCTTAGTGCAAACCAACCACCTCTTTGCCTTAATTTCCATCGCCAGAGCTCAATTTTTGAGCTCGATTCTGCCTGAAAATAAGACAAGTTTGGCCACACCTCCACAGTGCACCAAAGCTCAATAAACTTGCACACACCTTCACCATAGTGAAGGAGGAAAAAGGCCCATCAAAGCCTCCTCACAAAGAGCTTCAACCCTAGACATTAATCAACCCCCAAATTTGGTCTTGATCGAATTTTAATATAGGAATTTCACCACTGCAAGAGGCTTCATCCCTAGCCTTCTGGGACCTCCACAAACATGCCGAGCACCTCTGATTGAAGCTTCACTTCTCAAAGCAAATGTAATTAACCCACCCTCTTCACAAGCCTATTTTGACTCTCCATGGGATTAGGGTTAATTTAATAACATGTTTACCATATGGATATATTTGTCTCACTTAGATGAGTCTATAGGATCAAACCCAAATGAGTTTGGTTGAGAAATGAGTGAGATCTTAAAATTGTAAGGTTAAAGATCATGGGTTCACACCATCCAGAGACAAAAACGTGGAGCCATTGGATGACGTGTGTTTCAGACTGACAGCTAGGATCACGTTGGACTAGAGCTTGATACATAAAGCACGGGTCGAGTGAGCAGCTATGTGGATGGCAGCGTCCAACCAGAGCATGCCACGTAAGTCTACGGAGCCGTCACATGATATCGTGGCACCGCGTGTTTAATTTGGAAAAGAGGGATATATTTAATTCAAAAAATGTCCCCTAACTTCAAAAATCCATATCTTGGTGTAGAAAAAACACAAAAATAAAAAAACAATATTCTAGTTCTTAAGGAACAGAGGCGAGTAATCTAAAAATGGTTTGATATTTTTTTGCATGTATGTAGTTGTATAAATTAAATTAAATTTTGAAAAATAACATTTTCTCCTCTGATGTCTTAATATGAGTGAGGTAGAATAAAAATTCTAAAGTCGTTTGAATTAAATTTGATGAATTATGAAGTGATAGAGCCTTAGGGGCAAAGGTATAATTTTGGAAATTTGGTATTAATTAAAATTTATGCTTATTTGAAGAAAGGGAAACGGGGAATCTTTGATCTTAATTAACATGTTCAGATGATTGAAACATAAATAATTAATTGTTAAAAACCAGATTCACTTTTATTAATTAAAGGATAAATTTGTAATTTCCTAAATCATTAAAACTTGGAGGTCTATTAAATTAAATGATATTAGACTTAGGGGCATGAGTTTAAATGTTAATAGCTCAGTAATTTAATCCCCCCTATTTGGTGTTCAAATGACATTCAAATGTTTTGATGATGAATTACTATCACTTAAAATTTAATTTCTTTGAAAGATTACTAATGTATCCACCAAGGTCTTAAGGGCTTAGTAGTGACCTAGGCTAAATCAAAATTGGGTAAATGAGGATTAGAAAAGTGAATGTAACTAGAAATTAGAGACCTTTAAAAAAAAAACACTACAAGACCAAGTTAAAACAAAATTGGCTAAGTGTCTTAATAGCATTAACTTGCCCCTTTTAAAGGTTTTCACCAACATAATTTTGAGATTAAATGACAAATGATAATCACCATACTCTTAGGGATAATTGAAACATCGATGTTCATTGAACATTCGAGGTATTTACAGGATTATTAAGCAACATAATAAGTTTAAAGGAGCTCGATACTTTTCACTAGGCGGTGAGAGGTAAGCATGGACCTGCTTCTTCCTCCTAAACTTCCTTCCTCCGAAACTTCTGAATACCTCAGAGGTCTACTAAACTTAGTATGTTTTGCTTAATGAAATCATCCTCAAATGACTTAATAGGGGCTCACCAAGGTATGATTTAGGATTTGGTAGATCACCAAAACCATATCTTCCCGCTCTACATAAAATGCTTTTAACATATAAATACTCTTGCATGCATTTTAAGTTACAGTTGAAGATGACAGGAAGACCATCCTAGTAAGTTTTTATTTTGATTTACTTGCTCGCATTTTTTTCCGTACTTTACTTTTCAATACGTTGCTGTACTTACTCACCTGCATGTATGAACATAAAAACAGAAACCTGCATATTAAATAATGATGTCACCCTGCATGAAAGCTAAAACTACTAGGATAGTCGACAACCAAAACTATAATCAACAAAGATAAAATTCACCCCACAATATTCAAAATGCATTTCAAAATATAAGACAACACAAAATTTAATCACAAACATCACAAAAAGAACAATTGTAACTAAATTAAGACGACTCTATCGGATGATCGGGAATCCCTCGGAGGAGGTAACCTCTGGTTGCTAATGAGACTTCCCGCAGTTTAAATGAAAGTATGGAACTCATTAAAATGAGTTTAGTAAATTCATTTGGACTAAGTGAATCTAATAGAAAATAGTGGTACCAGAACGAGGGAACCATAGGATCCTAACCGGTGTCACTCTAATCAACTTTAATATGCCCCAAAATATTTTAATGACCATAACTATAGGGCCATTTGATTTGGCATCATGACTTGACATATTAGAGAACTTAAACTCATCATGAAGAGGAGCTTGAAACTAGCATGATCGGCAGCATGACCATCTTCAACAACAAGAGGATATACAACAACACATCTTTCTTTAGAATTAAATAACAAGCCATAGAATTTTGAGGTTGTTCCCTTATGCAAAATAAACCCTCAACTTATCTTTAGGCCTTTGTATAATTCTTATGTACAATATAAGCCCTAATTTGTCTAAGGATTTTGAGGTTGTCGTTTGTCATGACTTAAATCCTCACATCTTTCAAGTTATTTGTATGATCGTTTCACACAAATATAAACCCTAAATTAATAAATTTGGCAGGAAAAACACTTAAATAATTTCTTCTCCAAATTTTGGCCAAACCACAGGATAGCTTGGGAAGCCACCGAGGTTCTCCTCAGGATCTATGACATCCCCTAGTTCTTCCTCCTTTGGATTCTATAATAAATGTTCCAAATTTGAACCAATCCCCTTTCACACCTCTTTGTCCTATTTTTTGTCCAATTTCGTTAAAAAGTCCTATTCTTTTGAACTCCTTGAAGATGATATTCCCTGACTTTTATCAAGAGTTTTCTTAGGTGACTCCAGACATTTATGATGTTAATAACTATATGCCTTATAAGAAGCTTTTCCGAACCCAGCTTAATATAAACACTATTTAATTATTCGTATTAAATAGGGGAACTTATCGGCAAATAAAATGGTTTCATAGACCAAATGGAGGTCATATATTTCTTAGTTTATTTGATTGAGCCTCACCCTCAAGTCTTATGTTTATCTTTTGGGATAGATACAGGATTTGAGGT
>NW_018250534.1:316239-346745 GCF_001263595.1 Phalaenopsis equestris | reverse complement strand
TTACAACATTATATATATATATATATATGTAAATTAAAATTTTCTTCCAAAGCAGGTGAGGGGATTTCGATTCCAGCGGCCGACAGCTTCCAACGGGCAACTCCTCCAACCAAAAAAATAGTGCCAACACCTTGAAACCTTAAATTTTGAAAAATAATCCAAGTTGCACAACTTTGTCCAAAAAACATCTCAAACACTTTTAAACCACTAAAATTGCTGAAAACTTTCTGAAATTTCCAAAATGCCCCCAAAATTACAAAAATTACCAAAATGCCCTTGGTGGCCCAAGTTTTCCCAGAACCTCCCAAATCATTCGAAACACTCCTGAAACAAATCTTGACCACTCATGAAGTCAAATTTGACCAATTTCACCAATTTTGACCAAAATCTCAATTTCCATCAAATTGATTTCATGTTTCCCAAATTTCAAATATAAACTCAATTTTGTCATATGTAAACTAATTTGAACCAAATTCAAGTCCAATTGAATCTGATTTCAAACCTAAAGTCCAAGCCTAATTTTAACCTCCAATTTGACCTTAAGCAAAATATCCATCAAATTAAACCCCTAACGTATCAAATTTTCTCAATTTCTTACTCTAAACTCTTCATGACATTTCCCCACAACAAACTAAACCTTCAATTGTCATTGTGCCAAACCTTAGCCTAACCTAATCCCAAGCAAAACTCTATTTCCATAAAATTGACCTAATTTCTAAATCTCATAAAATTGAACCATGTGATCAACTCAAATTCCCAAAATTCACTTTCTAAACTCTTCATGACATTCACATGGTTCTTTTGCACCCTTCAAACAATTTTTAAACCAAGCCCAAACAGTGCTAAAATCCATCTTTTGGCCCAAACCCTAATGTTTAATCTAAAACCAAAATCAACTAATATCTTTTAATTAATCAAACTTAATCCTCTCCTTCTTTGATTAGCCCTCTAGGATGCTAATTAAATCACCCAAGACACAATTTTGAAGCCATGGACCAAGGGCCACTTAAATTAAGGAGCCATTTACCCCGTTTTGTTTAAAATTTTTGTCCCATGCAATCACTCATCAAACCTTAATCTAATCACAATTAAGACTTCCCTGGACCTCCCTAATGTAGCTAGCCACCACCTCACCTTTGGCTAGCCACCCTAGTCACTGGAAATCCTAAATCCGAGAGGCCTTCCCCTCCTTTGAAGTCAAATTTTAACATATCCTATATGGCTAACCTTTATGGGTCACTGACACGGTCTAGCACTCCAGGTAAGCTTATTGGCACTAGCCAATCAGCACCTGAGGCCCTCCCTTTGGCCATGGATATAAGAAGCCCCATTTTTTTCCAACATCCATGTGTGTCAAATCCTTAGGGAAACTCTGCCAATTTGCTTCTAGAGCCTCTCCAAGATGCCTTGAGTACATTCCAATTATTTTCCCCCACTGAAATCCACTACTTAAGCTCAATTTTGAGTTCAAAATTTTGGAGGTTATCTGTCACTCCATTAAACTCTACGAAACTTCAAATTAAACCAGCCAAAAAGCTTCCTCAGAACAAATGAGGAAGTTCCCCTTCAAAACTCCCCTCTGTTCAACACTCTAACCTAATTCTAGACCAAGGCCACATCACCCCTTGATCAAGCTCTATTGTAGGCTCAACCTTAGCTCAAATTGGAGCTTGGAGGAGCTTCTTGGAGTTACAAGAAACGCCTAAAATCAAACCAATTGAGGCCTTACCTTTTGGGCTAAGATATAGATCAGAAAACCTAAAATCATGCTTGGTTTCATCTATTGTGAAGAGAACATTAATTTCAAATGTATCTAACCGTATGTATGTGTTCGTCTCGATTAGATGAAGTTATGATTTGGTTGAGCATCAAGCAAAATTGAAGCATTTTAGTGTGGATTGTTCTCTGTTTAGAACATATGGGTTAATGAAAGAATGTCATCCATTTGTGTGTGTATTGACCTAATGATAGAGGATTCAGACAAAGAGAAGATTCAAAAAGCGCAGCCTGCATGGCAGCTAATGCAGAAGGCAACATCAAATGGGAGTGCGCCATGTGGTATTTCACAGCTTCCTAGGATCCAGTCAGCGTCGCGTGGATAAGTAGCTAAATAGGGTATTTTTGGATTTAATTAATCATTCAAATATTAAAAATTCATAACTTGGTGTAGAAAAATCTTTAAAATAAAAAATACCCTCTTACCAGTTAATAGAGGTGAATAATGTGGATTAAAAATAAATTTTTTTTGATATGCCTCTGATTTTTAATTAATTAAATACACCCCGGTCTAATTTAATTTTAACTAAGTAAATATTAGTCACCATGGCTTAAATTTATGGGTTTATTCCTCAAAACAGTGAGGATTTCTCCAGATTTTTTCTAAGGTAACAAGACACCTCTAGCTCTGAAACCCCCATATTTAACATCATTGCCCCATTTTTAACTAAAATAATTATATAAACTAAAAACTTGATAAAAAAATATAAGGTTTGTTTTGGTAGGTTCCCTGTGGCGAGAGGACTCTAGAAAAAATATAAAATGTATTTAAATATTTTTGCATACTTTTATAGCTAATTAAGTGTCTAAATTTTATAAAAGAATAAATAAATATAGTATTATTAAAAAAATTGATTCCCCACTATGTATAATGATTATTTTCACTCACTATAAAATTTTGAAACCCATTTGAGTTGATTTGATTACTAAAGTCTATATTTAAAATGAAATGTTATTTTTGCACTAAAATAATTAAAATAAATAAACTATAATTAGGAAAATTATGAAAATTAGTTTTCTGAGCTCTTTGTGACAAGGGGCACCCAAGAAAAATAAAACTTATCTTAAAATAAATAGTTTAATTTTGAGCTACTTTTTAAATTAAAAGTAATTAAAAATAATTAAAAATTGCAAAAGAATAAAAATACCCAAAGGTGTTCATAATTATTCCCTGGTAACTTGGGACCCATTCAAATATTTTTACTAATTTTTTTGATGTAGTTATGTAATTTTAAATGCTAAAAGTGTAATTTTCATAATTTTCCATTAAAATATTTTTAATAAATAAACTAAAAATAGTAAAAAATAAACATTTGTTTCTCTAAGCTCTCTGAACTCATGGAGAGTTAATAATAATAATAAAGTTTATTTTTGAAATTAAAATACATTTTCTATTTAATTAATCACTAAAAAAAATAATAAATAATTAAAGTAATTAAAATATAATTTGAAAAATTATGAATATTTTTTCCATGAGGTCCTTTGGCCTGGGTGAACCCTCAATAATTTTCCAATGAACAAAAATTCTACTTTGAGTAGTTAATTAAATTAACATTGAAAATCCTATTTTTGAGCTAAAATATTTATATAAAAATTAGAAAAACATAATTTGTCCTCTGATATTTTATTTGACCCATGAGTGGGGTACCATAATATTTAAAAGTTATTTGAGTTGAATTTAATGGGCTTCAAAGTGAAGAGGCCCCCAGGGGCAAAATGGTAATTAACATTTTGATTATTACAAATATTCCTCGAAATTGAAAATAAGGGTTTGGTAGTGAGCTAGGCTTGATATTTAATTTTGTTCAATGAGGATTAAAAAAGAGGAGCATGATTAATCCATGAATACTTTAAACACTACAAGCCCAGCTTTAGTTGTGGGTCCAAGGTCCTTAATGACTTGAGTTTGCCTTAAGGGTACCCATTCACATAACTCTTAAGTAAATTATCAAGTGAATATTTGAAGTATTGTACTCTTTGGATAATTGAAATATTAATGTTTGCTGAGCATAGTGTGTATTAATTCACTGAAACTAAATCTTACTTCGAACATTTAATTAAACTTTGTAATTGGTCGAAATGAATTTGAAACAGTTCAAAGGGTTTTAAAAGTTATTTAGGGTTATGCCCTGAACACTTTTACAATCTTTTGGACATTTTGAAGGAAAATTTTTAATGGGTATATATGAAATTTCTCAAGTGTACAATAGATTTTAGCTTTCAAGAGGAGCTACCTATTGTACCAACTTGGATCAAATTTTCAGGCTTAAAATTACAATAGTTAAACTAAGAAGAGTTATTCTATTTTCGGACCATATATGGAATGCTAAAGAAAGTAGACATGGCAACTCATAATATTTATAGATCCTTCATGGCTAGAGAAAAGGCAGAGAGGGACACATTATATTTACCAGAGTTTGTTTGGCAAGTTCTTCAAATTTAGGATATTTCTTGCCTGCTGAAAAGTAATATCTGCCCCATTAGTTTTCTAAATGTATAATGTTTTATCATACAATTGATCATTCCTATGTGGCTCATCCAAAACTCAAAAAGGATAGAATGATTGGTAGAGAGGCTCAAGCGAGACCAGAATCACTTGATGTTTTTGAAAATGTTATTCATCTGAAAGGGAATGTGGAAGTGGAAAAAAATAATTCTAACATGGAGAACATATAAGATGTTGTTGCTATGGTCCTTCACAATTATTAGAGGAGATTCTAACTCACTTTAATACTGATGTAAATGCTTTTAGCCATCATATGGCTGGGGGAGAGGATGCTCCAACCGGACTAATTTAGATAAAGATAAATATTAAATTCACAAATATAAGAATATTCAAAGCACACGACTAATATGAAAGGTCACAGAGTGGTGGTAAATAATTCACATTTTATCTTCAATAGGTAGAAAGATGGATACAAAGGTAATTATTTTGGAAGAAACTTTGGAGGGCAAGCTAGCATGAGATAAATTGGTGGACTAGTAGCATGAGATAAATTGGTGGAATAGTCTTCATGTAATGGGAGTATGAAGGATGAGGATGTGACTTTGTCTTAGGAAGATTTGAAAGAGGATTGGTCGATTCCAAAATGCTTAAAGTGAAGAATTGTAGGGTACCAAAACATTTTTTCCCTTGGGAACAGATGCATAGGCAACTCTTATAATTCCTGCAACGAACCACTTTAAAATTTCTTTCTTAACAACCTCTTTCATAACAGGATTTAATCTCCTTTGTGGATCAGCCCTGGGTTTACATTTTTCTTCCAGATTAATTCTATGCATACAAATTGAAGGACTGATTCCTTTAATATCAGCAATTATCCATCCGAAGGCTTTCGTAAAATTTTTCTGAATTTTCATCAGCTTTTCTTCTTCTTCCTTTGTTAACTTCGAGGAAGTTATAACAGGTAAAGTAGATGAATCTCCTAAAAAGGCAGATTTTAAATGTTTAGAAAGTAATTTCAACTCAAGTTCTAGAGGTTTTTCAATAGATGGACAAAATGATTTATCTTTGTCTATCGTGTCCAAAATTTCAAAACTTTCTTGAACATAACTTAAATTTTGGTTAAAAAGGTTTACACATTGATCTAATTCCTCTTCTTGCTCGTGTTCCAAATCTTTTTCTTCAAATTTTTTTTCATAAGTAGTCTTGAATTCGGCATTCGCTCAGATATCTTATAACATCAATTCTATAGCATTCATCATCTTTACCTTTTCCAGGGTATTTCATTGATTTTGAAATGTTAAAAGTAATAATTTGATCATCGATGTGCATTGTTAATTCCCCTTTCCGCACATCCATCTTTGCTCTTAATGTGGCTAGGAAATGTCTTCCCAAAATGACCCAAAATGATAGGTATCTAATAGGTATCTATTTATCTTCCTCCACATCTAGCACAATGAAATTAATAGGAAAAATAAATTGATCCACTTTCACAAGGACATCTTCTATAACTCCTTTAGACAGGTTATTGAACGATCTGCTAACTGTAGAGTTACAGTATTAGAGGTTATTTCTCCAATTCCCAATCTTTGAAATATGATTTGATCAAGAAAGGATAGTTGAAAATGATCTTTCCTAGTGGCAAGATTTAATATTCTATAATCAATGATATTTTCCACCCTGTAACTTTTTTAGTAGGTATTAACTCATTATGCTCATTCACAGTTACAGTTACTCTTCCTTTCTTAGGAACACAGTGAATTGGACTAACCCATACACTATTTGAAATACGGTAGATAATTCCTGCATCTAACCCATCCTAAGGCTTCAACAAATGAAATATTAATTGTAAGTTTCTTAAATATTTACAAAATTTTCAAAATTGCTTATCCAACTTCAGTTGTCAAATTCTCTGAGGAAATGGAGGTGGTGGTTTTTCTAAATCAATTTTTGACGGAGAAATAGGTCTTTCAGAATCTTTCGGAGCATCTTGTTTTGATTCTTCAATTCTTCTCTCTCTACTTCAATCTGTTTTTGAACCCTACCTTCCAACTCTCATCCGCTTCTAAATTGTACGGCTTTAACTTGCTCTTTATTCTGGTCTATTGGATTTGATTCGGTATTACTAGGAAATGTCCTTGGGATACATTACTTAATGAACTTGCGATTTTCCCAAGTTGATTCTCAATATTCTAATTCTAGCTCCTAAACTTTGTAACTGATTACCCATTTGTAATACCACTTCTTCTATAAACAAATTTTTATCCTTTAATTATGTATTACTGTTGATTCCTGTAGGATAAGTAGATCTATAATTATTATTCCCTTGGTTGTTATAGTTTCCAAATGGGTTTGTTTACTTGGTTGTTCCCTCATTGTTGATTATTACAGCCCGAATTGTTATTCTAATTAAAGTTAGAATGGTTCTTCCAACCTGGATTATAATAATTAGAATATGGGTTATTCTGCTTATTATTTATGGCATTCAAAGTCTCTAATGATGTTTGTGAATCTACCATTTGGCCTAATGAATTCTCTTCAATCATGGAAGTTGACTGAGAAAAATTTATTCTAAATTGGTCTAACTTCATTGAAATTGCAGCAACTTGATTTACTAACATAGTAAATGCATCAGTTTCATAAATATTGGCTACTTTGTTTGGAATCACCCTCTTAGAAGGCCATTGAAAATTATTAGTAGCCATTTCTTCAATTAAAGCATAAGCGTCATGAAATGGTTTTGACATCATTGAACCACTGGCAATGACATTGATAATAGATCTAATAGAACGAATTAATCCATTACAAAAGGTTTGAATTGTTAACTAATCTGGTAGATAATTTGTGGACACTCTCTTAAGTGTTCTTTAAATCGTTCCCATGCTTCATAAATAGATTCCCCTTCAAACTGATTAAAATATGTAATATCATTTCTAAGCTTCGCAGTTTTTGATGGTGGAAAATATTTAGCAAGGAATTTTTGTACTAAATTACCCTAAGTTCTAATAGATCCAGTTGTAACGAATTCAACCACATCTTAGTTTTATCCCTTAGTGAGTAAGGAAATAACCTAAGTCTTATGACATCATCTGAAACACCATTGTATTAAAATGTAGCACATAATTCTAGAAAATAGGTTAGATGTAAATTTGGATCTTCAGTTGGTGATCCCAAAAACTGATTATTTGATACCATTTGGATAATGACAGGTTTAAACTCAAAAGAATTAGCCACTAGAGTAGGTTTTTGAATACTACAATGAAATTCATCTATAGTAGGGTTGACATAATCACTTTAAGGTCTAAAATCTTGATGAATTTCAGCATTTTAATTATTTTGGCTTGCCATTTATGTAATTCTTTTGGATTTTTATAGATTTTTAATTTTTTGGGGTTTTTTGATTTTTCTAATAGTTCTTTCAAATTCAGAATGGTAGGGCACTAGTCCTTCAAAACCTCAACTATGCATACACTAACATAAAATAAAAAAATTTAAATAAAACATACAAAATAAGATACAATATTTCAAGTTTAAATAAGACTTTCTAAAAACAAAAATTTACTTAGTTTTCTTCCCCGACAACGGTGCCAAGAACTTGATCCCCACTTAATGCTTATGCACAGTATAACAATAGTTCTGATGGTATTTTTCACTTATATTTCCTTATTTTGCAACAAAACCAAAAACATAATCCTGAAGAAAAATAAGAATTTAACTTTTTAATTTATATATATTTATATTAGGATTCTACGCAAGTATACGTATCGCTATCAAGTAATATAAAATTTTTTTATTAAGACATGAATATCGAACCCAGAGGGAAGATTATGCAATATGCACTTTTTAGAAAGTTTTCCTATTTCTAAAAAGATAATTACTTAAACTAAGAATGATTTTTGTAGGAATTTAAAACTTAAATAAAAATTTAAATATTTTTGGTCTTTTTGATATTTTAACGAAACAGTAACAACTTAAAAAGATAAAGTTTGAATAGTTCTGATAAAGTACTTAATATGAAAATATCTTTCTTCTTATCATGAATCAGTAATAAGTATAGGAATTCTATTGTGGAAGTATTCAAATTATGTTGTGCCAAATTGGAGCAATAATATTTTTTACCCTTACTAGAGATGCTATAAAGAACATTGGCTAATTTAAATTTTGAATAGTTTTGAATACCGACTAGGCATCACAACTTCTTCCAACATTAAAGATCAATACTCTCCACAATTTCCATCTAAAACTTAATTACTTATCATTCTAAGAAGAAAGGTTAATAAAACTACTCAAAATCCATGGAGAAAACAAAACCACACTTTAGTTTAAAAGAAGAAATCATTGTCAAATTAACAACAAGCCTTAATTAAAATCAACACTCAAAATAAAATAACAAAAAGGATAAAGTAAATATAAAGTGGTTCCTGAAAATCTCTCTGAACTAACTCCCTAGAGAAGAACTTTCAAAACTTGCCAATATTTTCAGGACCCTTTTCTAAGTGGTGCCTTGGGATCTCTTCAAAATCTATCTTGATTCGATGTATTTGCCCAAGAGACACATCCTTTCATTATAATTTTCATCCATGGTGGTTACAACCATCTATTAAGCCAATTGGTGCCTTAAAAAACTCTTCTAGATTCATAAAACCCGATTTTACTCATCTCATAACTGCCACTGGTGCTTAAGCACATGGTCTCGGCGCTTAGGCGCAATTTTCTCTATTTAACCGGTGCGTAAGCGCAGGGTCTATGCGCTTAGGCGCGACTTTCTCTATTTAAGCATTTTTTTCCATTTTTTACTTGTATCTGCAAGAAAAACACAAAAGTACCTTCCATTAATGTGTAATATCTCAAAAATAAGTATAAAAATGTGTCTAAAAACACTATATATTTTATGTGTATCAACCTACCTGAGAGATTAGAAAAAAAGCATCTCAGATATGCCAACTTTCCTTGGAAGGAATCTAGTTGCTTTACTAGGTGGAGGCATTTCTAAGATAGCTTTAATCATATCTGGGTCGATCTCGATTCCCCGATGATGGATAACGAATCCTAGAAACTTCCCAGAGGTAATGGCAAAGGTGCACTTTAAAGTTCATTTTAAGGTTATATCATCGTAACCGTTCAAACATGATCCTCAAATCATACAAATGGTTTATTTTTTTCTTGCTCTTGATGACCAAATCATCCATGTAGCATTCCCCTTGATTATAAATGAGAGCATAAAAAATCTTCGTCATTGTACGGTCATTGTACGCTCCAGCGTTCTTCAACCCAAATGACATTACTATGTAGCAAAAAATTCTGATATGTGTTCTGAAGGCTGTAAGTGCTGCATCCTTGGGAGCCATCTTGGAGCCATCTTGATTTGGTCCTTGGGAGCCATCTTGATTTGGTTGTACCCCGACGATCTGTCCATGAAGGAGAAAATCTTTTGTGTCGAAGCGATGTCCACCATCTTTTTTGGTATCGGTAACGAGAATTCGTCTTCTGGACATGCTTTATTTAAATCTCTGAAGTCGACACAAATACAGATTTATCCATTTTTCTTCTTAACTGGCACAATGTTAGCTAACCATGTGGGGTATTGCTCTTCTTTTATAAAGTTAGCATCTATTAACTTCTTCACTTTGGCTATGACCTATTGTTCTATTTCGAGGCGCATTCTTATGGGAGCTTGTTTTACTGGGGTCATATCTTTGTCCACCCCAAGTTTATGAACTACAAACTCTGCTGATAGCCATGACATTTCATCATGACTCCATGCGAAGCAATCTTTAAACTCAATTAACTTTGATCAATTATAAAGATTCTTTGTCATTGAGTAGAGACCTTATAAATGTTGGTCGGGGTAGTTCTTCAATCTCGAGGTTAATTTCCTTAAAATCATCAATAGTTGATTTAATTTCCTCCTCAAATCCTGGCGGAGCATCTTCTATCAGCTAATCAGTAGAGTCATCCTCCGTATCGAGGCAATCCTCTCCTGATTCACTAGTAACAACCATGCAGAACTTTGAATCATCAATTGGTCCGACTGTACCAAATCCGAGACCCTCTTTCGAGTTGGGAGTTCAAGTTTTAATATCCCATAATTTTTCAAAAAGTTGTAATTTATCTTTTGACATTTATTTTTATAAATGTCCCTGTTGATTTAACTTTTGTACGCAAGGCAAAAAATAACCAAAAGGAATTCCTATTAACTTTTGTACGTGAGGAGAAAAGTAACTAAAAGGTAATTCCATTAATTCATTAGAATTAGTAGAGATAGAAGCATGATAAAACTTGATCAGTTTTGAACCATCACTACAGACTTCCTTGACCTCTAAACTCTCGACCTTTTGAGGGAGAATCAGAGTAAGGGGTCATGGTGTTTACATAGTGGTTTATCCGATCATATATCGTCTAATACTTGTTCTGCTTTGTATCTTCTAAGGATATCTCGTGCTAAGATTTCTTCTATTTTTTCATCATTATTTCATCTTCAGAACTGTCTTCATTACCAATTTTGGTGGTCGGCCTAGTCCGTTCAACAATTAAATTGGTTCTTCCTCGTCCACGTCCCCAGCTTCAACCTCGGGTGTGCGGACTAAAAGAACCCCAACCAATTTGCTGCAAAAGACTGGTGAAAGATTGCTGAAGTGGAGTTGAATGGCTTCCTCTTTGTGATTCTTCTGATTCTTCACTTTTGTTTGACACATCTTCATGAGAGAGGACAATTTTCTTTGGAGGCGCATAGTAGGCGGCATCTTCATGAATACCAAATTCATGCACTGAAAACGGGTTAGATCTCCCTTAATGCAATGTTCTTGTCCTTCTTTATATTACTTGATGCACTGAGGTAGAGACAATGGAACATGGAACCATGTTGTGTTTTTGTGTTTGTGAATCCATGGTCAGCCAAGTAGAGCGTTGAAAGACGTCTTGATGTCACTGATATAAAACATAGTCGTTGTCACTAGTTCTCCAACCTTCGTAAGTAATGTAGATAATTGATCTAAGGGCTCTTTCTCCCTTTTGGTTGAACCCTCTTAACATCATTTTATCGGCCGTAAGATCTTGGGCTTCAATGTCCAAATAGGCTAATGTTTGTAGACTCATTAAGTGAAGTGATGCTCTAGGATCTACTAAAACTCTAGACAACACAAATCTACCAATGTTAACAGAGATGTAGAGTGGATGATTGTGGTCGGCTGTACCGAGCAGCAAATCTTCATCGGTATAGGTTACCCCAGTCTATTCTTTCAATAAGAAAACTTCATGTGAGGATGTGCTGGCCAACTGGGCTAAGCAAATCTCTGGGTAAAGCAAAGATGTAACCAGAGACTCTCTCTTCTCCTTTGACATGATCATAACGTCTTAGATGCTTAATCTGGTCGGTAACTTCCAAAGATGAGCTAGCACGTTGTAATACACTTTGTATGATTCCTCAATTTTTTCTTGATTAGTTGTTTCCTCCACTGGCGGAGGTGAAGGTAGCTCTTCTTAAGTAAATATTCACTTTCCTTTATCTGTCAGAGTTATTCTCGCGGGTAGTACTCTCTCCCTCCTTAAGTTCACTTCTGTAATTTCTTCTGTCTGAGATATCATTGTCAAATCTTCCAGTGTGTCTTCATTGTCGGAAAGATCTAACTTGATGGCAAGTGGTACATCGTGGCGCTCAAGGATTGGTTCTTCACTGTGAGTGCCTTCGTAAGGGGTATTATAAATTTCTTCTTTGGTCATGTTAATGAGTTCATTGGACTCAAGTATGATTTGAGGATTGCTTTAGGAATCGAGGTCAAAGTTAGATTGGTCATAATCGATTATATTATCACTAAAAATAGTTAAAATGTAGCCGAAATCATAATCATTGTATTGGTAAGACTCCAGAAGGGTAAAAAGAGAATCATACAAAGTCAGGGGTTCGAGGATTTTCTTCCCCGAATCCAAGACAACCAATCTAGTAGAGGCAACCCTTATCCTACCCCCCATGCTATGAGTCTTCATCAATCTTCATAGTGTTGTTCTTCTTCTTCTTTGTCTTTGATGATGACGGATCTCCTGGTTAAATCTTCATCTCAGGCTTGGCAGGTTGAAGACTCTGAACGGAGGCTTATTTTGAAATGCTCTGAATCTAGTTAAATATTTTCTTGTATGATTTGCTCTAGAATGGACTCCATCTGTCTTTTCCAGTAAACGGTTCAGTTAGAGAGATTGGCTCAGCCGAAATCATATTTATGGAACATTTTTTAGGTTCTTTCAAAGATTTATTCGGGATCGTTATATTCCCTTCTTTAAGGTTTCTCTCAAGCCAATCCTTGAAGACGGAACAATCTTCTATAGTGTGCCCTAGAAATCTGTGATAGATGCAATAATTTGGTTGATCTTTCCTGTTGACCTCTTCGGGTTTCTTTGGATATGGTAATCAAAATTCAGGCTTTTTCATCGGACTTCTGAACATTTTTTGTACGATTTTTTCTTTGAAGGAATATACCACTTTCTCACATTCTGTAGTGGTCATTTTCTTATTCTCTAGTCGGTATGATTCTCCCTGAGACTGTTGCTAGCTAGATTGGCCATACTATTGTGTTTGTTGTTGAGTGTAATGTGATGACGATTGCCGAAGATTTTCTGCATGTATCTTCATTGGTTTTTTTCCTTTATCGACAGTTGTCATTGTTCCAGACTTTTCAAATATTGTGTTGCCTTTGATTTCTCATGAGAATCCATATGTTTAATTTCTTCTTGGTGACTGCTGGCTTTATTTAGAAGCTTCTCAAAAGATTTAATCTTAAGCATGAAAGCTACTGGCCCATTGATGCTTTTGAGTAAGATCTCAATCGTGTGATGTTTCTATAGTTGAGGTTCACATTTCATGCTAAGGTTTCTCCACCTCAATATGTAATCCATTAAAGTCTCATTTTTCTTTTTCTTTTTCATCATGAGTTCTTCTAGCTCGGTGAATTTTTCAACAAATTCGTTGGGCAAATCGGCATACCAATCGAAATCAATCCCTGACAGGCTGCTGACAAACTATTAGAAGCGTAAGACTTTGTTACTTCTTGTGTTACCACAACTGGCTTAAAAATGTGCTACGTATTATCTGGAATTTCCAGTCCCATCAAATATCTTAAAGTTTGGGGAC
Source organism: Phalaenopsis equestris (assembly GCF_001263595.1). Lineage (NCBI taxonomy): Eukaryota > Viridiplantae > Streptophyta > Magnoliopsida > Asparagales > Orchidaceae > Phalaenopsis > Phalaenopsis equestris. The sequence continues at coordinate 333,405 of NW_018250534.1, read as the reverse complement.
ACAAAACCTTTAGGGAAGAGTACAACATCAAATTCTTCTGGGTAAGTTCTACCTTTTAAAACCATTACACCACCCTTAGATTGGGTTAAGGCCTCCCTAACATGCTTGACCATTTGCTTAAAGTCCTTCTCCGGTATGGCGCTTGATGGAGAATCCTTCTTTGGTTTCTCATCCTTATTTGCTGAAGCAATTTCCCTTCTTCCATGAAATCTTTTTTGAGGTAATCATTGAATTCAAAATTTTCATCAAAGTCTATGGGAACTCCATGTTCCCAAGCTAACTTGGAAATCTTGACCCTGAGATTTTCAACCTTTTCATTGATTATTGATTCTTGGATTATCTTAAAATCTAGAGGACCCTATTAGACCCCCTCCACTTGTTCATTCATCTCGCCGACAATTACTGCGATGATATTAGATACTTTGGACCGTGATTTTATTCCATAATCTCTTTCTGCAAGTTTACTGGACTGTATCGGTACGTCAACCTTGGGTATCCATACCCTTTTTGTTTGACGACGATGTCTTGAGATGGAGTGTCTCGATAGGAAAATCGATATGTTGAAGAGAAGTATGCTCTCCACGGTACAAACCAAACACAGTACTCGGTAACTTCTTCATCTTTTCCCTTGAGAATTTATGAACATCCTTGTAGTTAGTGATAAGTAAAATTCTTGGACCCAGACATGACTTAACTAGTTGACGATCTGCAGTCCAAGTAACAGTAGAATCGGTGGTGACAATAGCAGTATCAACTCTGCTCCACAAACGAAACTAGATAGAAATATAAGCAGGTAAAGTTTAAGTTGAATTTTGGGAGCGTTTGGTTGATCTGACGTCCTTTAAGATTTTATTCTTCATGCGAGGGGATACTACGTGTCCCACTCATTTAAGTAGTTCACTACCTGAAGAACCTTCATTGGCAGCTAGTCTCTGAAAAACTGAACTAACTCATGTGATTGGAGCAGGATTCTTCCTCTCCACACTATATCCACGAAGTGATGGTAAAGTAGCAGCAAACTTCTGGATACCCTCATACCCATTGGAATCCATTAAAGGGTGGAATCGACTTCCTCGCAGAAGTGGATAAATCTCTGGTAATCCTAACTTGTTCTGGTGAGAATCTCATTAATAGTAGGTACCTCTTTAGGAATATGGGCTTTAGTAGCCCTCTGAACCTTCCTATTGTGATTTCTTCTTTGGGTTTGGGTTAACGGTGCAGTCTTCAAACTTGATCCAATTTCAAATACTGAGGGCGGGAGAGCTAACCCTTCAGGCAGGTCTTCAACCATCATAACTTCCTTTCCCTTCGCAGAAGTGGGAAGAACGAATTTGGTAGGTGTCGTGATGGCAGTGTTCTTGACTTTCTTATACAAAGGAAAGTCCTCAAGGCAGTTCAATTTGAATTGAGCAGATGGCTCCTATACTTCTGGAGCGGTGACTTCCATCATCACGATGAACAGAGCTTTCCCAAGGGTGACCTCAAGGTCTTCAAATCCGACTCCAAACTTGATGGTGGGAACGACATTGCAGGCGTTGCAGCTTTGCGTTATGTCACAGAAAAAAGTTAGCATTGAGCACGCCTTTGTAGAAGCTTCAAAAGAGAAAGCTTTGGGTTAGCTATTTGGCCAAAACTTCATAATCTTAGTGCGAGCACTAAAAATTAATAGAGGTCGATCTGTAGACCAGGTAAGCTTTTTATTTATTTTTTGGAGATTTTAAAATCTTAATAAAAGTAGTTTAAAAATAAAAAAAATTGACTAATATAAGGAAATTTTAAAGTGCACGCAGCATGAGACAATTTGATTTAATTTGCAAGTCAACAAATCAAACTCAAAAAGAAGACGCAAAGTGTTTAAGACCCAGTGCGAGACCAAATTATCAACGAATAATGCCCAGGTGGAACTAGTCCACCAACCCACCTATAGGGGGTCTGACCTCACATGAAGATTAAAAAAATCCTAATGGCCTCCTAAACGTCTCTATTCAAAGATGATTGAACAAACGGTCCTGAAGTCTGAAGGAGTTGAACGTACTTACTCTAGAAAGAAATGGGTGGAGCATGTTAAGGGAAGAAGGGTAATTTGGTGCTTGAGGGACATTAACACAGTACCGATGTATGAAGATAATATTTCCTGATTTAAATGGAGAGAAAAGCTTCTCCCCAGTAGAGTCTCTAGAAGCTATCAACACTATTTTTGTTGGAGGAGTTGCCCATTGGAAGCTGTTACTCTCATATATTTAGTTTTAGAAAAAATATGAAATCAAACTTACCCCATATTTTTCATATATTAAATGAAAGAGCACAATACCTCAAACCTAATATCTATCTCAAAGGTAAAACACAAGACTTGAAGGTGTGGCTCGATCAAATAAACTAAGGAGTACATGACATCAATTTGGTCTGCGAAAATGTTTTATTTACCGAAAATTTCCCCTATATAACATTTTATTGTAGAATTCAAAGGAGGAAGAACTAGGGGATGTCATACATCCGGAAGAGAACTTTGGTGACTTCCCAGTCTATCCCATTATTTGGCTTCAGTGTTGAGGAGAAATTATGTAGGTGTTTCATCCTGCCAATTTTATTTGTTAAGGCTTACAAGGGCTTACAGTCATGTGAAACAATCACACAAATAGCCTGAAAGATGTGAGGATTTAGGTCGTGACAAATGACAACCTCGAAATCCTAATATGGGTTAGAGCTTATATTGTACAACAGAGCTATACAAAGTCCTAATCCTAAAGATAAGGTGAGGGTGGTGAGGGTTTACGTTGCATAAGATAACTACCCCGAAGTCCTATGGCTTGGTTGTTTAATTCTAAGGAAGGAAATTGGTTTAGCAGATGTAGAGGTGTTTTGCTATTGAAGATGGTTAAGTTGCTCACCATGCTAACTCCAAGCTCCTTGTCGTGACGAGTTTAATTTTTCGTGTGTGTCAAGTTATGATGTCAAATCAGATGTTGTATGATATCAAATCAAATGTCCCTATAGTTATGGTCCTTTAAATGTTATGGGGCATATTAAAATTGATTAGAATGACACCGGTTAGGATCCTGTGGTTCCCTCGTTCCGGTACCACTATTTTCTATTGGATTCACTTAGTCTATTAGATTCACTTAGTCTTTCACTTAGTCTAAATGAATTTACAAAATTCAACTTAATGAGTTCCATGCTTTCATTTAGACCATGGGAATCCTCGTAAACAAACGTAAGTTACCTCCTCCAAGAGATTCCCGATCTCCTGATAATGACATCTTAATTTAGTTACAATTGTTGTTTTGTGATGTTTGTGATTAAATTTGGAGTTATTTTATATTTTAAATGTTGTGGCAGTGAATTTTTTCTTGGTTGATTTTAGTTTTGGTTTTGGTTTAACGGCTATCCTAGCAGTTTTAGTTTTCATGCAGTGTGACATCACTGTTTAACATGAAGGTTTGTGTTTTTTGTTCATACATGCAGGTAAGTAAGTACAGTAACACAATAACAAGTGAAGTATGTGAAAAAAGAAGGGCAGGTAAAATAAAAGCGTACCTGGATGGTCTACCCCTCATCTTCAACTAAAACTCAAAATGCATGTGAGAGCATTTATATGTTGAAAGCATTTTATGTAAAGTGAGGAAAAAAGTTCTGGTGATTTACCAATTCCTAAATCATATCTTGGTGAAACCCTATTAATTAATCTTAGGATGATTTCATTAAGCAAAACATACTAAGTTTAGCAGACCTTCGTGGTATCCAAAAGGTCAGGAGAAAGAAGCAGGTCCATGCTCCCTTTCACTACCTGATGAAAATTCTCAAGCTCATTTAAACTTATTATGTTGCTTAATAATTTATCCTATAAATACCTCTAGTGTTCAGTGAATATCGATGTTTTGATTATCTCTACGAGTAGGGTAATTATCATTTGTCATTTAATTTAAGAATTATGTGGGTGAAGACCTTTAAAAGGGTCAAGTTAATGCTATTAAGACACTTAGCCAATTTCAGCTTTAACTTGGGCATGTTGTGTTTTAAAGGTGTTTAATTTCTAGTTACATTCACTTTTCTAATCCTCATTTAACCAAATTTGAGTAAGCCTAGGTCACTACTTAGCCCTTAGGACCTTGGTGGACATATTAGTAATTTTTGAAAGAAATTCAATTTTAAGTGATAATTTTAAGTGATGACATATTAGTAATTTTTGAAAGAAATTCAATTTTAAGTGATAGTGATTCATCATTAAAAGGTTTGAATGTCATTTGAAAATTAGATAGGGTTATTAAATTAGTGAGTTACTAACATCCAAAATCGTACCCCTAAGTCTAGGATCATTTAATTTAATCGAACTCCAAATCTTAATAATTTAGGAAATGTAAATTTATCCTTTAATAAAGAAAAATGAAATTGATTTCTTCCAATTAATTCCTTCTATTTCAATCATCTGAACATGTTAATTAAGATCAAAGTTTGCCCATCTTACCCTCTTGAATTGAGCCAAAATGTTAATTAGGGCTAAATTTCCAAAATTACACTTTGCCCCTAAGGCTCTATCACTTCATAATTCATCAAATTTAATTCAAATGACTTTGGAATTCTCATCCCATCTCACTCATGAGTCAATTAAGACATGAAAGGATAAAATGTGATTTTTTTCTTAAAATTTAATTTAATTTAGATACTTATTCACATTAAAAAATAAGATTTCTCAAGGAAAATTGAATAACTTGACCAAGGCAAATTCGAATCACTTGCAATTTCTACTGAGGTAGAGATAGACTAGAGAACCACTTGGACCAAATTTCATGAATTTTTGAGTTTTATTTGAATTATTAGAATTATTTTAAGTTCTGAAGTATTAATTAATTATAAAATATTTAAAATGTGGAAAATAAAGTTTTTCATTTTTATTAAATCTCTCTGAGCTCGAAGAGCCAAGAAAAATACGAAGAGCCAAGAAAAATATATTTTACATTTTTATGATTTTTCTTTGAATTGTTAGAATTATTTAAATGAAAAGTTAAGAAAAATCTTTTTTTAGCCATTAAAAATTATTTTTAAAGTTTAAAATTCAATTTTTTTACTTAGAAAAATAGGAAAAATCCTCCAATTGCTCCTAAGTGCTTAGAACACAATTTAAAATATTTCCATGAATTTTATTAATTTTATGACTTTGACTTTTTTATTATTTAAATGTTCAAAATATGCTTAAAAAATGAAATTTTTATTTTAATTACAATTTCATTTTTAAAAAATCCTTTTGATCACAGAGAACTCCCAAAACCAATTTTATAATTTTTTAAGTTATATTTTGGTTGTTAAATATTATTTGTGTCAAAAATGCTATTTAATTTAGAAAATCAGATTAGGTTGCCAAATGAACTCCAAATGTTTTGAAATTTTTATGGGGAGTCCTCTAAACCTTAAGTTACAGTGGAAAAACCAAATCAAGTAATTTAGATGTTTATATTTTGCAAATTAATTTTCATTGTACCTTAGGGTTTTATGAAAATTAGGTGTGTTCTTAATGACTTAGCCCATCACAAATTTTTCCTAAGGTTCTCTGGTCATTGTGAACCTACCAAAATTTTCTTGAATTTTTCTAAGCAACATGCTAATTATTATGATTAATTTATGCAAATAATAGAAACAAACTTAAAAAATATGGATCTCTATTTAGGGGTCTCCTCTGACTTTAGAAAAATCAGGGAATATCCCCCTATGACAGAGGCAACAACATGCCAAGATATCAAGCCACGGTGAAATACTTGAATGCATGGAGAATCAAAATACTTAAAAAATTATTTAATTAATTAAAAATAAAAAAATGGATCAAATCAACTTCAAACCATTTCCACATTCTTCTCCTTTATTCACAGAGCACTTGTGTATTTTTATTATATTTTTTGTGATTTTTCTATGCAAGTATATGATTTTTCAAAGTTATGGGCATTTAAATAAATAGAAAAAATCACTATTTTTCTATTCGAACACGCAGCGCCGGGTCAACTTACGGCTACTCCGAAACTCCACGCGACGTCCTTTAGTTCAGCGCGGCCATCCACCTCAGTGCTGACTCAGCCTACGGTTCATGTATGAAGGCGCTGTCCGACTCAATCTCGTCCATCCATACAATACAGGCTCAATCAAATGGCTCCCCGTCATCATCCCCGATAGTCAAAACCCAACCGTTCACATTAAAGCTTAAGATCTCACTCATTTCTCAACCGAATGACCTCAGGTTTGATCCGATAGACTCTTCTAAGTGAGACAAACATATTCATACAGTAATCATGCCATTAAGTTAACCCTAATCACATGGAAAGTCAAAATAAGCTTTGGAAGAGGGAAAGTTCAATACCTTTGCTCTGAGAAGGGAAACTTCAATCAGAGATGCTCAGCACGTTCGTGGAGGACCACGAAGGCTAGGGATTGAGCCTCTCACTGTGGTGAAATGCCTATACCCAAATTTGATCAAGGCCAAAATTGGGTGTTGATCAATGTCTAAGGTAGAGGCTCTCTATGAGGGAGCTTTGATGAGGATTTGTCTTCTTTCGCTGTGGGGATGTTGTGTGCACAAGATATTTAATTCTGGTGGAGTGTGGAGTTGTGTAGAGTTATGTCCTAGTTTTTGGCTAAAATTTAAGCACAAAATTGAGCTTCCATAGTGGGGATCAGTGGGGGAAATGATGAGTTTGAGCTGAGGAGGACTTAGAGAGTCTCTGGATTCAATTTTGCATAGTTTCCTTAAGAAAAATTCAGCTCTCTTTTTCTTGGCTATGGGGTGATGTTTAAATAAAACAACATGGGGTGGCTGGCATGACCTCCATTTGGGTGCAATGTGAAGGTTAGGTGGAGGACCTCAAGATGTTAAACACCTATCAGAGCTAGACACATTGGATGGGTGAAATTGGGTTTGAAATTTGTCTTGGGGCTCTCAATTTTGCCTCCTCCGGCGATTAGGGTGGTTGGCCATGGCAAGGGAGGTGGCTAGGAGGTCAACTGAGCTAGAGGAATCTGTCACAACAATTAATTTGGGCTGGTGATGGGTTTTGGCAAAGTTATCTTTGGCTTAAGCAATTTAGGAAATAAGTCCCTTGATTTAGGAGACCTTTGGTCCATGGCTTATCTAGGGTTATTTAATTGAGTCTATCTTGGTCACTAGGGTCAAAAAATTGGTGGTAGAAGTCTTGCCTTGGTCAATTTGACAAGATTAGGTTAATTTTGGTGCATGGGTTCAAAGTGGGTCTAAATGGCCAAAAGTTGGGTTGGGTTAGGCTAGCCATGACTTTGAGCCCAATTGATTGATCAACATTGTCTAGATTACTGTAATGAATATTTTTGGTGAAGTACTGAAATGATTTTGAGTCCAATTGGGGGTTCAATTTGAAGGATTTTGGAATTTTGTTCAATTTGGGCATGTTAGGCTATGCTTGGGTCCAGGTTGGGCTAAAGTTGGGCTAAGTCCAAATTGATTTTTGAGAATGATCTATAAGAACATCATGAAGAGTTTTCAACATAAATTTAGTGTTAATTTTTGGGTTAGGGCAATTAATTTGGTGGAATTTGATATACGGCCAATTTGGGGCAAATTTAGGAATTTTTCCACTTTGGTTAAAATTGAATGCAATTGAGGCTTCATCAAGGCCAATTGAAGGTCAATTTTTGTGTGTAAGATTGTTATGAAGAGTTTAGGATTCAAATTGGGGGAAATTTGGGCAAGATTGATGGACATTTAAGGTGAATTTGGGGAAATTGGGCCTTTAAAGGCAATTTGAGGGTTTTGTTAAAGGTGGTCAAATTGGCTAAATTTGGTTCAATTGAAGGGTCCAAATTGGTTTTGGAGACATTTGGAGTGATTTTTGAGGTTTTGGGAAAGTTTGGGATGTCAAGGGTTTTTTTTGTAATTTTTACCATTTTGGGGATACTTCGGTAAATTTGGAATTTTTGGGTAGTTTTGGGTAACCCGGGTATTTTGAAAAGGTTTGAAATGATTTTTGGACAAATTTGGGTGTTTTGGGTGGATTTGAGAACTTTGGCCAAATTTGGGGCTCCAAGGGTATTTAGGTAATTTGAGGGATTTTAGGGTAAAAGGCCAAGTTAGATATTTTTGGTAGAATTGGGGTGCCAACCACCCTATATGAGCCATGGACCAATAGAGTCCCCACTTGGGTCCTCTATGTACTAGTTTTAGATAAACCCTAGCTTACGGCTAGTGGGTGTAGGGGACCATCTACATGAGTCTCCCAAAAGATCAAGGAATCAAAGTCAACAAATATTGGGTTTACTGTTGTGAGGGATTGTGAGTGAGAGTGAGCGTAATGAGTGAAAGGGAGTCCCTTAGCTCCAGAACAGCACCGAGGGTTATCCCTATGGTCAAATAGTATTATAGGAACTCTCCTTGAGTCACCCATAATGACCCCACTTACTACATGCAAGAGGTTAGGACAAACATGTAAAGTTTCAAGTTGAGTAAAGAAGAGGGTAGAATAGAGGAGGGTAGAATTTCTAATGGTGAGGTTTCCTTTTCTAGTTTTCTAGGAATAGTCAACAGGAAAGTCCTATGGCTAGACCCTAGGCTACTAAAGAGGAAAAACTAAACCTCAACCAAAAGTAAGGTCAACAGACACAATCTCCTAGAAATTTAATTTCAAGGACATAACTACTATGGGGCTCAATGATAATTTTTTTCTCCTTGATCAAGCTTCTAATGGCTAATAACTACTATTCCTTAATCTTTAATGGGAAGCAACAAGGTTAATTTAAGGCTATTATAGGCATTAGACAAGGAGATCTCCTATCTCTTTTTTTTTATCTTCGTTGATGGCACTCGGAAGTGGATGGATGGCTCCGTTCGCCGCTAATTCCCGTCGTGTCGTCATTTGGATCTTTTGATTGAAAGGAGTCTCCACTCTGCTTATCTATTTTTATTGCCCTAATCTCTAGTTAACTTATTCTCTTGAATCATTTCAAAGATTCTAAGATTTTAGGAAAATGGGAGAAGGAAGGAAAGGCCTAAGAAATAGAAAACTTGAGAAAAAGAAATGCCAAAAGGATTTTGGTGAACATTATTGAGAAATGGGTTTTCATATAAGGAAGTCCACATGAAAAATAAATAACCAAAGAATTTAAGAATATCACCAATTTTGAGTTCTTAATTCTTCTATAGGAGCAAGCTCATATTGTTAAATACATCTTAGTTAGTTATAGCTATCTAAGAAAACTCCCGATTGTCGTCAACACTCGTTCTCCTAAGAAATGACTAAGTCAAGGAAAGAAACATCAAATATTTTATTCCTAGGGTAATAGGTTTCTAAGAGTCCGGTTCTGCCTTAAAGTTTTTGTTTATTTTTTTTTTGTCGGTGCCATGTCATGTTGTTTTGTTTTTTTTTTCTGTTTTTATCATGTCATGTTGTCTTATTTTGTTTTTGTCTTGTCAGGTCGTTTTGTTTTTTTTTGTTTTTGTCATGTCATGTTGTTTTGTTTTGATTTGTTTGTTTTGAGATTCCTCTTCTGAATGTCATTCAACAAAATAGAGTTAGCACACCCAATGACATGAAAAGGAAATCAAAAATAAAATTTTGTTTTCATGTCTCCAATAAACTTGCAAAATAGAACTCAATTAGCATGATATCTTGTTTTCAGATTTGTCAGTTTTCGTTGGTCAATTAATTGGTTGAACATTTTCTAAATGACTTGGTCAAGATGTCTATAGCTCCGTCGTCCTAGGGCCGTAAAAATATTCAAAATTACTTAGTCCAAAAGGTGTTTAATCTAGAGTCAGAAATACTTGTCAGCAACCATAGTTACATCGTCCAAGAAATTGTCATAAATCTGAATATAGATGTTTAAGTTGTGTTCGATGATCTTTGTTCATTATAGTTTATTTTAAATTTTAATGTCTTTTTCAGATTTTAGGGGTCGTAAAATTTTAGATTGTTTATGATTTATTAGTCAATTACATTTTGTATTTTTTTTTCAATTTTATTATTTATTTTTATTTGGGATGATCCAATTAGGATCTCATGGTTCTGTCGTCCTGGGTCATTATGTTTGCAGTTTGATTAACCACAAGAGGTTAAAATATATTTTGTTAGCAACCTTAGCTTACCTCCTCCAAATCATCTTTTCAAACCTAGTTGCACTTTTAGGTTCAAGTTTAAGTTTTAATTTCTTTTAAGGTGAATTTTATGTTGTTTATGTCAGTGAGTTGGGTTTTTTTTATGTCATTTGTTTAGGTTTGATGTCAATTAGACCTGAAGAAGTTTAATTGAGATCTAAGATTTTGATTTAATGTCGGTGAAACTTGAAGATTAATCTCTTTAGATTAATCTCATTAAATTTGGATAGATCTTTAGTTATGAAGATGATTCAAATTCAATGTAGGTAGAATCTAGAGTTTTACGAAAGTTTAAGTCTAATGTATGTAGGACTTAAAATGTTTTAGGTTCAATGTAGGTAGAACCTAAAATTTTAAAATGTTTTGAGCTCAATGTAGGTAGGACTTAAAATGTTTTAGGTTCAATAATGGTAGAACTTAGAGTTTTAATATGGTTTATGTCTAATGCACGTAAGATTTAAAAAGTTTTATGTTCAATGTAAGTAGAACTTAAGAGTTTAAATGGTTTCAGTCCAATGTTGTTAGGACCTAAAATGTGTTAGGTTCAATGTTGGTAGAACCTAAGAATTAAAATAATTTAAGTGCAATGAGGTTAGGACGTAAGATGCTTTAAGTTTAATAGTTTATGTGCAATGTAGGTAGAACTTAAGATATTTTAGGTTAAAATGGTTGAAGTCGATTGTAGGTATGACTTATGTTTAATTTAGAGCCAATGTAATATCGATCTAAGGTTGATTTAGGTTCAATATTAAACCTAAGATTTGAAATAGTCTTAAGTCCAATATGGTTAAGACTTAGAGTTGGGTCAATTTAAGTTAAAGTCTAAGTTAACTTAGGTGGGTTGAACCATTAATTTGACTATTGTGGTGGTGAATTTTATCTTATTTAAGTTTTTTTTTTCAGTTTTGACATGCAAAGTGACTTTAAGCATGCAAGCAAAAACAAGAGGTACGAAAAAGTAAATGCAATAACTTAAAAGCATTCCTGTCGATTCTTCCCGCTCCTTCACCTGAAAAGTTAGTTTTGGCAACATGTATATAATTTTGCAAGGAATTCATATTGTAAGAGTAGATGAAGGTATGGCTACCAAAGCCCAAGTTATGATTTTATTGAGTCTCGGAAGATCAAGTAGATGATTTTAGAACTAAATATAGCAAGTTCAAATTGCCCTTCAAGATATTCAAGAGATTCCAACATGCTCGGAGCATGACTGAATTACTTTGAAGATTTTCTCAAAATATTTCGAGTTCATTTTGAATTTATCATATCATTTTATTAATCATATAAGGTTAAGCTAAGGTTATCCCATTGCTCAAGGAAACTTGATGTTTTTTTTTACTCCAAGGCTAGCACACTCAATTAAGATATTTCGTTTACGAGTTATTTGGGTGGATGCTTTTAAGGCAAATTTAAGTAAGTAAAGGTCTTAGTTTCAAAATTTCAAATTGGGCTTTTAGTGAAAAAAGGTATTAATCATCAATCATCTTATCTTCTAAGTCCAATCAAATGAGTTTAAATGTCAAGCCTAGGTCACTACAAAGCCCCAAACAATCAGAGTAGGTGAAATGGTAACTTTGCGAAATTTTTATTTAAATGGCATGCATTCTTAGTGAAAGATCATATTATCTTCAACTATGGGCTTAAAATTAATGAAATATTATCTTTCTAACTCAAACCCATCACTTAAGAATCATTTAAATTTGATTGACTTCCAAGTCATAATAATTAAGGAAATTACAATTTTTCACCTATTATAGAAAAGGTGGTAAGTGAGTTCCTACCTTTTAATCACATTTTATTTCAATCATCCAAACATGTTCATTAGGATCAACATTACCTCTCTTCCCTTTGATTACTCCTAAATCTTTATTAAGGTACCAAAGCATAAAGTTCTTTGCCTTTGGGGCCCTTCACCTCATAACTCAAAATTCAAGTGACTTTGAGAATTTTTAAAGTGTCTTATCCATGGGTCAATTAAAACATTAGAGGTGAAAATGTGGATCTTCAAAAATTAATTTAATTTAAATAATTATTTTAAATTTGAAAGGTAGTATTTTAAAAGTTGATTTACTTGAATATCCATCTAATTTTTTTTTCATGAGAAAATAATTAGAGGTCTCCTTAGGTCAAAGAAACACATAGGAAAAATTTCATAATTTTTTTTGAATTAAATCTTGAATTTAATTTTGTAATTATTATTGAATTTTATGATTTAATTTGAATGGAAAGGATGTTTAATTTTAAAAAAATATTTTTTATACATTTATTAAACCTCTCTAAGCCCAAGGAACTCAAAGAAACAAATTTTGTATTTTTATAATTTTAATTTATTTATTATAATTATTTTAGTGGGAAAATACAAAAAACTTCTTTTTTAAGCTCTTAAAAATTTATTTTTAACTTAGAAAAATTAGGAAAAATATTTTGGTATTTTTTGGATTTTTCATTAGGCACATTTTTAAAATATATTTGTTTTTTTTTATTATTTTTTATTTTTTTAAACTCAAAATAAAGCTTAAAATAATAAGTTTTATTTTCTCAAAAATCAAGTATTTTCTCAAAAATAAGTTTTATTTTTCCTAAGCGCCCCTGATCACAAGGAACTCACAAAAACACTTTTCATAATTTTTCTAAAAGCATTTAATTCAATATATTTATAATTGTACAAAAATACAAGCTTTCATAGAAAACAAACTCTAATGCTTCAACTTAGTCAAATAATTTTTTAATTTTCAGTGGGTAAACATGATTTTATACACAATGTGGAATTGATTTTATCAATTTTGATGAGTATTTAATTTACACAAATTAAAGAAAGATATATACATTTAATTAACTATAGAAATGTAAAAGATAATTCAAATCATCATGACATTTATGCTCACCATAGGAAACCTACTAAAATTATTCCCATAATTTTCAAAGTGGTATTTTAATTTCTATAATTAAAATAAGTTAAAATATCCATCCTAGCTTGAAAATTAAGGTTATGAGCATAGAGATGCCCTCTGACCTTGTAAAAATCATAGATCATTTCCTCTGTCACAAGGAATGAACCCGAAAAGTTTCAAGCTATGGTGAGCAATGCTTGACCATAATAAATTAAAATACTCTAGAGAGTATTTAATTCATTTAAAATTAGAGAGTTAATCTTCACATAGTGGTTGATCCGATCATACATTAACTCGTATTAACTTTTCTCCACATCTTCCAAGGTATCTCGTACTGTGGTTTCTTTTATTTTATCATCATCATTTCCTCCTCAGAGCTTTCTTCATCATCAAAGTTTATGGTCGGCTTAGTCTATCCAGTAATTGTATTGGTTCTTTCTTATCCACATCCCCGATCTCAACTTCAAGTGTGCGAATTAAAAGAACCCCCACCAACTCGTTGCAAAAGAGTGGTGTAAGATTGCTGAAGTATCGTTGAATGTCTTTACCCTTGTGATCCTTCTGAATCTTCATCTTTATTTGTCACAATCTCACGAGAGAAGACAGTTTTCCTTGGAGGCACGTAGTAGACCGCATCTTCATGAATGTCAACTTCATGAACTGAAAATGGTTGTAAATCTCCTTAAATGCAATGTTCTTGTCCTTCCTTGTAATATTTGATTCACTAATGTAGGGAAGATGGAACCATTTTGTGCTCATGAATCTAAGGTTGAAAAAGTAAGGCATTGAAAGAGGTCTTAGCATTGATAATATGGAATTTTGTGTTTATTATAATACTTTTACTTTCATAAGTATTGTAATTGATCCAAGAGCTCTTTCTCCCTTCTGATTAAATCCTCTTAACATCATTTTATCATCTGTAAGATCTTGAGCCTCAATATCCAAGAATGCTAATGTTCGTAGACTCATTAGGTTGAGTGATGCTCTAGGATATACTAAAACTCAGGACAAAACAAATATGTCGTTATTTATAGAGATGTAGAGTAGTCGGTTTTGGTTAGCTGTATCGAGCAACAATTCTTCCTCTGTGAAAGTTATCCCAGGTTATTTTTTTAACGAACAAACTACATCCAAGAATGTGTTGGCCAACTGATCTAAACAAATCTCTGGGTCAAGGAAAGCTATAACTAGAGACTCTCTCATCTCCTTTGACATGATTAGAGCATCGTAGATGCTTAATTTGGCCAATAACCTCCTAAGATGAGCTAGCATGGTATAATCCACTTTACATAATCCTCCAATTTTTACTTGATTATTTGGTTCTTCCACTAGCAGATGTGGAGGTAGCTTTTCTTGAGTTACTATTTATTTTCCTTTATCTACGGGGGCTGACCTCAAGGGTAACATTTTCCCACTCCTTAGGTTTATCTCTGTGATTTTTTCTTCTTCTTGCAATGTTGTAAGTAAATTTTTTATTGCTTCTTCTTCATTGGAGAGATCCAAATTGATGGAGAGTGGTGTTCCATGATGCTCGAGGATCGGCTCCTCACTCCCGATGCTATTGTAATCGGTGTTGTTGATGTCTTCTTGATTCTTGTTAACAGGTTCATTGAACTTAAGTATAATTTATAATTTAAGGATCAGTTTAGGAATCGAGATCAGAGTTAGATTGAGCAAATTCAGTTAAATTATCACTAGAGATAGTTAAAATGTAGCTGAAATCATAATCATTAAATTCATAATACCCTGGTGGGGTAAAAAGTTAATCATCAATGGTCAGAGGTTCGAGGATTTTTTTTCCCGAATCTGAGACAACCAATCTAATAGAGGCATCCCCTATCCTACGCCTTGCACTATCGGTCTTCATGACATTATTCTTCTCTTACTCCTCTGGTTGCGGTGGTTTCTCTAGTGAAATCTCCATCTTAAGCTAAGCAGGCTGTAGACTGTGAACAACTACCTTAACTGAAGCGGTTTGAATTTAATTTAGTATCTTCTTAGATGAATTTCTCCAAACTATACTCCATCCATATTCTTCTAAATAGGGATCTATCGGAGCAATCAACGCAGCCAAAATCATATTTATACAACATTTTCAGGTACTTTTAAATATTCATTCGAGATCGTTATATTCCCTGCTTTAAGATTTTTCTCGAGTCATTCCTTGAAGATGAAACATTCCTCTATAGCATCTCCAAGCATCCTGTGGTATGGGAAAAATTTGGGTTGATCATTCTTATTGACTTCCTTAGGTTTCCTTGGAACCAGCCATCTAAACTCGAGCTTCTTCATTATACATGTGAACATATTGGGTATAGCCTCATATTTAAAGCAATATACTACATTCTTTCATTCCGAAAGGGTCAAACCCTTCTTCTTTTCTATTCGATATGATCCTCCTTGATCCGACTACTAACTAGACTAGCCATATTGTTGTGTTCCTTGCTGAGTTTTTTGTGATGACGACTAGAAAGTTTGATAAGAATGTTCGACATGTTTCTTTATTTGTTGCTTTCCCTTATCAATAGTTTCTACTGTCCTTAACTTCTTCTTGATTATTCAGGTTGGTCTGGTCTTCTCAAATTTCTCATGAGAATCCATGTGTTTAACTTCCTCTTACAGATTTATAGCCTTGTGTCGGTGTTATTTCGGGTTGGTTTATGGGGAGTTGCCCGTAAGAAGCTGTCGATCGATAGAATCAAAATCCCATCGCCCGCTTCAGAAGGACATTGAAGTATGAAATCAAACTGACCCCATATTTTTCATAGTTTAAAATGAAAGAGCACTATACCTCAAATCTTGTATCTATCCCAAAGGATAAACACAAAACTTGAGGATGAGGCTCGATCAAATTAACTAAGGAAAGTATGACGTCCGCCTGGTTTGTGAAACATTTTGTATTTGCCGACAAATTCACCTATTTAATATAAAGGATTAAATAGGGTTTATATTAAGCTGGGTTTGGACATGCTTCCTATAAGGGCAAACATCTATAGTTAATTACATCTTAAATGACCAAAGCCACCTAAGAAGACTCTCGATAAAAATCAAGAAATATTATCTTCAAGGAATTTCAAAGGGTAGGTCTCTTCAACGAAATCAGACGTAGAGGTGTGAAAGGGGATTGGTTCAAATTTGGAACATTTTATTGTAGAATCCAAAGGAGGAAGAACTAGGGGATTTCATGGATCCAGAGCAGAACCCCGGTGACTTCCTATGTTATCCTAATGTTTGGCTTCAATTTTGAGGAGAAATATTTAGTTGTTTCATCCTGCCAATTTTATTTATTAGGGCTTAGATTCATGTGAAACGATCACACAAATAGCCTGGAAGATGTGAGGGTTTAGGTCGTGACAAACAACAACCTCGAAATCCTAACACGAGTTAGGGCTTATATTGTATAACAGGGCTATGCAATGGTCTAAAGATAAGGTGAGGATTTACGTTGCATAAGCAAGCAACCTCGAAGTCCTATGGCTTTATTATTTAAGTCTATGGAAGGAAAATTAGTTTAGCTGGGGAAGAAAGGTTTTGCTATTGAAGATGGCCGTGAAGCCCACCATGCTAGCTCCAAACTCTTACCGCGATGAGTTTGAGTTTTCTAGTGTGTTGAGTTATAATGTCAAATCAGGTGGCCCTATGGTTGAAGTTCTTTAAATCTTATGAGAGCAAATTAAAGTTGATTTGAATGACACCGGTTAGGATCCTACGGTTCCCTCGTTCCGGCACCACTGTTTTTTATTGGATTCACTTAGTCCAAATGAACTTACTAAACTCGCCTTAATGAGTTCCATAAATTCATTTAAACTGTGGGAACCCTCATTATCAACCGTAGGTTACCTCATCCGAGGGATTCTCGATCCTCCAGTAGAGACATCTTAATTTAGTTGAAGTTGTGATTTTGTGTGATGTTTGTGATTAAATTTTGAGTTGTTTTATATTTTGAATGTTGTGGCGGTGAGTTTTATCTTGCTTGATTTTAATTTTGGATTTGGGTTATGGTTTTGATTATGTGGCTATCCTGATAGTTTTAGTTTTCATGCAGGGTGACATCGTTGTTTAGCATGCAAATTTGCAGGTATAAAAGTACAGTATGAGAAACATAGTATGAAAGTACAAGAAAGATAATGTTTAAAACTGTAAAAGTGTACCTGGTGAGTCTTCTCGTTCCACCAC
>NW_018250534.1:313474-316176 GCF_001263595.1 Phalaenopsis equestris | reverse complement strand
TATGTCATATCTTGGCGGGTCCTTAGAAGTTTAATTAAGGATGACTTTATCAAGCAGGATATATTAAGTTTAATAGATCTCCGAGATGTCCAACAGATCTAGAGAAAGAAGCAAGTCCATGCTACTTTCTCGTTGCCTGGTGGAAAATCCCGAGTGAAAATCCCAAGTTCTTTTTAAACTTATTATATTGCTTAATAATTCATCCTATAAATACCCTTAATGCTCGGTTAACATTGATGTCTCAATTATCTCTAAGAAAGGGGGTAATTATCATTTATCATTTAATTTGAAAATTATGTGAGTGAATTCCCTTGAAGGGGAAGTTAGTGTAATTTGAACACTTAGCCAAATTTTAATCCTAATTGGTCTTAGCGGTGTTTCAAGGATGTTTAATTTAATTATGTTTATTTCTCTAATCTTCATTTAGTCAATTTTGATTTAGCCTAAGTCACCACTGAGCCCTTAACTTAAGGCCTAGGTGAGTGTCTTAATTAGTTTTGAAAAGGTTAAGCTTTAAGTGGTCATGATTCATGATTTAGATTTTATTTGAAAATCAAGATAGGGGTATCAAACTGATTAATCATTGACTTCAAAATTCATACCCCTAAGTTCAGGATAATTTAATTTTAATAAACTTCCAAATTCTTAATGATTTAGAAATTTATTAACTTATCATTTTAATGAGGAAAGTGAGATTGATTTCTACCAATTAACCCCATGTGTTTCAATCATCAAATAAATTGATTAAGATCAGAGGTTACCCATTCCCCTCCTTGACTTAAGCCTAAATGTTAATTAAGGCTAAATTTCCAAAATTACACATTTGCCCCTAAGGCTCTAACACTTCATAATTTGTCAAATTCAATTCAAATGACTTTGAAATTTTTATCCTACTTCATTCATGGCTCAATTGGGACATCAGAGAAGAAAATGTGATTTTTCAAAATTTAATTTAATTTATATAATTATTTTAATGCAAAAATAGGATTTGTCAAAGAAAACTCCTAACTTGACCAAGGTAAATTCTAATCCCTTGAAATTTTTACTAGAAGTAGAACTAGGCCACAAAAGCCTTTGAACAAAATTTCATAATTTTTTGAAATCTCTGTGATTTATTGGAATTATTTTAAATTTTGGGCTATTTAATAAAAATAAAATATTTTAGGTAGTCAAAATTAAGTTTTGTATTTTTGAAAAATCTTTCTAAGGGCAGAGAACTCAGAGGAGTAAATTTTGTATTTTTCCATATTTTTTCTTGATTTATTGGAATTTTTTTTAGTGAAAACACATTTTTAGCCTTTTTTAAAAATTACTTTTAAGCTTTGAAATTCAATATCTTTATTTAGAAAGTCAGGAGAAATATTCTAATTATTCCTAAGTGATTAGGGAGCAATTTTAGAACATTACCATTAGCTTTATAATTTTTGAATTTTTTTATGAATTTTTAATTACTTTAAATATTTAAAATAGGTTAAAAATTAAGTTTTCATTTTTAATATAATTTTATTTTTAGAAAATATCCTTGATCATGGGGAACTCAAAAAACTAAGTTTCATAACTTCTTGAGTCTTATTTTGATTTTTTTAAAAAAAATCATTTTAGTCTCAAAAGTGGTATTTATCTTTGAAAATCAATTTAAGTTGTTAAATGAACTCAAAACATTTTGAAATTTTTATGATGAGTTCTCTGAATCATAAACCACACTGGAAATCGAAAGTCAAGTCATTTAAATGTTTATATTTTCCAAAATGAATTATTTTATTAATTTAGTGTTTGTAAGTAGTGTTCATAAAAATTAAGGATATTTTAAATTACTTGACCCATGAAATTGTTTCCAAAAGCTTTCCTGGTTATTGTGGACCTTCCAAAATTTTCTTAGGATATTTTGATCATTATGCTAATTTCCATGATTTTTTTAAGGAAATAATGTTGAATAACTTGAAAAATATGGATCTTTGTATAGAAACATCTTCTAACTTTGGAAAAATCAAAGAATATTTCCCTTGACAGAGGCTACAACATGCCAAAATTTCAAGCCAAGGTGATGTGTCAATATGCATGGAGAATCAAATGATTCAAAATAGTTTTTAATCAATTAAAAATAAAATATGCATCAAATTGACTTGAAGTTTATTACAAATTATTTTTCTCTGCTCACTGAGAAAGTGGGTATTTTTATTTTATTTTTGTGATTTTTCTACACAAAGTTATGAGTTTTCTAAGTTAAGGGTATTTAAATAAAAAAGAAAAGCCTTATTTATCTATCTATTATCTATCTAAAACGTGCGTGCCACCTCATCCTACGACGGCTCCGAAGGCTTGCGTGGCGTGCTCTCGCACATTTGTTGAGGTCCCAGGAGGCTAGGTATTGAGTCCCTTGTCTTGGTGTAAGGCCTAAGTAGGAATTCGATCACGACCGATTTTGGGTGTTGGTCTAGAGCTATGGTAGAGGCTCTGTGGGAGGGGGGTTTTATGGGGTTTTGGCTTCTTTCACTATTGTGAAGGTGTGGGTGTGGTTAATGTGAGTTTGGTGGACTGTGGAGGTGTGTTGGGTTCTGTCCTGGTTTCTGGCAAGGTTTCAAGCTCAAAGTTGAGCTCTGGCAATGGGAATGGGTGAGGGAAAATGGTCGGAATGCACTGAGGGGATCTTAGGGAAGCTCTATGTGAAGTTTGGAGAGGCCTCTCTAGAAAAATTTCAGCAC
>NW_018250534.1:312231-313334 GCF_001263595.1 Phalaenopsis equestris | reverse complement strand
GGCTAGGAGCTCAGGGAACCCAGAGGAATCCATCACAACAATTTAATGCAAATGTGCTTTGATTTGGCAAAGATATCTTAAGCATGTGCATTTTTTGAAATAATATCCCTTAATTTGGGGACCTTTGGTCCATGGCTTCATTTAGGTGGTTTCATGGTGTTTAGATTGGTCACTAAGTCTGATTAATGGCTGTGGTGGAGTTATCTTGTTGACTTTAGGGTGGTTAGGTCACATTTAGTGCATGGGTCCAAGTGGGTGAAAATAAGTTTGGGCTAGGTTAGCCATGTCAATATTCCCAATTAATTATTTCATTTGGTGTATATGATCATAAGGAACAACTTTGGTGAAGGATGGAAGTGATTTTGAGTTCAATAAGTGATGAAGGATGGAAGTGATTTTGAGTTCAATTGAAGGGTCAATTTGATGGAATATTGAACTTTAATCAATTTGGTCATGTTGGGCTAGGCTTGGGTCTAGCTTGAGCCTTGGGCTAAGTCAAAATTACTTATTGTAGAAGGTAAATAGGGACCTCATAAAGAGTTTTCAACATGGATTGGATGCCAATTTGGAGGTTAGAGCAATCAATTGGGTGAAATTTGGGGACTTAGCCAATTTGGGGCTAAATTTGGGAATTTTGGATTTAGGCCAAAATAAAATGGATACGAGGCTTCACCAAGGTAAATTGATGGTTGATTTCGATGTATAGGAATGTTATCAAGATTTTTCAACATTAATTTGGGTCAATTGACTGGCTATGGGTTCAATTTGGTGATATTAGGTCATATGGTCAAAATTGGGGTTTTGACCCAAATCAAAATTGGGCTCAAATAATGGGCCAATTAGGCTTTGAATTGGTTTAATTTGATCATATCAAAAGTGAATTTGAGTTTAGGATTGAAATTAAGGTAAAATTGAGGTCAAATTGATGGACATTTGAATTGGATTTTGGGCAATTTGGGCCCTCAAAAGGGAAATTTTAGGGTTTTAGTTAAAGATAGTCAAATTGGCCAAATTGGGTCATATGGTAGTTGCTCTTGTTCGTATAGGAGTTGACATCCTAGCCCTATTTTACACTGAATATTTAGGATTTATTGGGATTTTCT
>NW_018250534.1:304984-312175 GCF_001263595.1 Phalaenopsis equestris | reverse complement strand
GAGGGGTATTTTGGAGGAGGGGTATTTTGGTAATTTGGGGGTGTTTTGAGGACAAAAGGCCAAGATGGGTATTTTGGTAGAGTTGAGGCACGAATCATCACTAAGAAGTGATGGACTAATAAAAACTCCATTTTGGGTCCTCTACATAGTGCTCTTAGCAAAACCATAGCCCTAGGGCTAGTAGGTTTAGGGGACCATCTACATGAGTATCCCAAAAAATCAACAGCTCTAGGCTAGAAATTTGAGTTTAGGGTTGTGAGTGAATGTGGGTGTATATAAGTATAATGAGTGTAGTGAATGCCTTAGCTTCAGACCAACACCCAGGGTTAACCTTAAGGCTCAACAGTCATAAGGGTGACTCAACTTGAGTTTCCCCCATAGTGATCCCACCTACTAAGTACTTTAAGGTTGAGACCAACATGTGGAACCTCAAGTTGAGTAGAGGAGAGGGTAGAATTTCTAATGGTGAGGGTTCAGTGTCTAGTTTTCTAAGAATAGTTAATAGGAAAGTCATATGGCTAGACCTTAGGCTACTAAAGAGGAAAAACTAAACCTCAACCAAAAGTGAGGTCAATAAATGGACCCCCAATAGGTGTGGTGTGTTGACCAAGTACACCGCGCGTATTGGCGTTGACCGATGAGATCAACAAAAACCAATACAACTTCTAAGTCAACGGACCCAAAAATATGTGTAGGGTCGTGTGTGTGATCTGTTTCTGTCGAGGAATTAGCAGGTGTGTGTTTAATCAAGTTGAGAAGTAGAGACTCTCGCTGGGGATTGGAGAGTGGACTTTGAGTTATGAAATTGCAAAGAATTCCAAAGTATGGGAGTCAGAATGTAAGTGCTAACCCTGAGGTTGGAATTGAATTTAGATATCAATTCAAAAAGAGAGAGAGAGATAGTCGGAGTGTAAGGACCGGCCTCGAATGTAATGAATCAGAAATGTAGGACTGCAGAAATAAGAATTGAAATGTAGGTCAATTCTCAAAAGAGAGTGTCGGAATGTAAGGAACGACCTCAAATGCAATGAATCAGAAGTGTAAGACTGATTCAGAAATAAGAATTAAAATATTGGTCAATTCTCAAAAGAGAGTGTCGGAATGTAAGGACCAACCTCAAATGTAATGAATCAGAAATGTAGGAATGAAAATTGAAATTTATATCAATTCTCAAAATAGAATGTCAGAATGTAAGGACCGACCTCGAATGTAATGAATCAGAAGTGTAAGACTGATTCGGGAATAAGAATTGAAATGTAGGTGTCAATTTGAAGATGTGAGAATTGAAATGTAGGTATCAATTCCAAGGATGAGAGAAATGAAATGTAAGTATCAATTCGTAGATGTGAGAATTGAAATGTACGTATCAATTCGAAGATGTGAGAATTGAAATGTAGATATCAATTCGAAGATGAGATAATTGAAATGTAGGTATCAATTCAAAGATGAGAGAATTGAAATGTAGGTATCAATTTCGAGGAGAGAGTCAAAATTTAGGTATCGATCTCGAAAGATGGGAATCAGAATTTAGGTACTGATTCGAAAATGTAAGAATTGACATTTAGGTATCAATTATGAGAAGAGAGTCAAAATTTATGTATCGATCTTGAAAGATGGGAATCAGAAATCAAAATTTAGGTACTGACTCAAAAATGTGAGAATTGAAATTTTGGTATCAATTCTGAGAAGAGAGTTGAAATTTAAGTATCAATCTCGAAAGATGTGAATCAGAATTTAGGTACTGATTCGAAAATGTAAGAATTAAAATTTAGGTATCAATTCTGAGAAGAGAGTAGAAATTTAGGTATTGATCCGAAAATGTAAATTGAAATGTTCGAAAAGATTTGTGATGTTGAATTTGTAGAATTGTATCGGAAAGGTTGATTTTGTTGAAGAAGACTTGTAGAGTTTTGTGAGATTTTGTGCAGAATGTGAAATTCTATGAGAATGTGAAGAGAGTTGAGGTAGATAATGATGGTTGTGTTGCGCGCACAAAGAGTAGAAAATTCCGAAAATGGAAGCATCCACTCAGCAGGTTTATCTCATTTTCTTGTTGTTTTTATCACATTTAATATTTTTTTTTTCAATGTGTTTTTTTTTAAGTTATAATTTTAATTGGTTGATTATTAAGAAATTTTTTTTGTTTTTCACTTTGTTTTTCACTTATTTATGATTATTTTTCATTTGTGTTTTGTTTATTGTTGAAGATTTATTATTTCGTTTTTTGTTCATCGAAATTTTGAGCCATCGCATGGTTCGCGGCTTTCATCCATCGTACAAAAAGGCAACTGACAAAAAGACACAATTTGAGAGAAATTTCCATTAATTTGCCCCAAAAAGGGATGTCTTAAATCAGATATAGACTAATGCCTCAAAAAGGTACATCATGTAATCCATGCTGAAATACATTGAGAATCATCTCATGATATGAATACACTCTAGATTGCATACATCAGATTTATGTCATGGTGCTGAAAAAAAAGTGAACCCTCTGTGTCAGGTATGTTGAGCTCCTGATGAAGCAGACATTCTAAGTCATGCTCTAGGATAAGAGTTCCCTTTGCATGTACTTAGAGGTACAACCTTCTCATAGCTCGTATGGAAGTAACTCCTCAAATTTTGGGTCCTATTGGAATCCATATGGTATTTTACTGTCATCCATTCTACGAAAGGTTACAGACACCCTACGATGTCGCACTTCTGGAATGCAGTGCTTGGCAATGTCTGCATCATTGCCCTTAAGAACAAGCACTGAACCGACTGGAAGAGGAATCTCCACAGAACCTTTGAATTCACCAGGGCCGACAACATCAATTTCTTTTCCAAATAGAATATTGCTTTTACTCATGAACGAGACCATGCAGAAAGGCCTCACAAAATCATGATGATCGATGTGTGTAGGAATGCAATCGCCATCTCACCTTCTTCATAAATGTTGATGATGCAACTGTTAGGAATGCAAGTAGCGGGTAGAATATTCCACTTGACCGTTCTCTTTATCATCCATTTTATCATTGGTGGTAACGGATACACTTGGTCATATTTGAGGATCCTAGGCGGAATCCCTTATCTGTCGTTCGTAAAATTGTAGCAACAGCCACATTGGATGGTGATTCTTCTCGTTCCCCTCATCCATTTCTTCGGCTCGGAATATGTTCTCTCCATGAGAAGGCCCGCTCGGCCTCTGTTTCTTAAATTAGAGATGCAGTCCAGAATGCTTCTTTCATCAGTTTCAGAAAAAACCCTCGTATATAGCTCCAGGCCTTCCAATATGTTGACAAACTTTCCCTGTACTTCTTCATAGAACTCAAATTCTCTTTTATTTACTCAGCTTATCTTGCAGTATTCTACCATACTAGGAGTTGGCAGCTGTCATGGGCCTTCCTTCCTTCGGGCCTCGGCGGGAATCCAAATTGGTGTCAGTCGATCCAGAGTATGAGATTCAGCTTTTAGTGGAATGTATGATTCTGGGCTCCTGGTGCATGCTGATCCGTACCCATTGGGGCATATGGTTCATTTATCGCGAAGACTGGAGTCTGAGACTCATTGGTGCTTGAAGGGTATTCTTCTAATGTACTGAAATGCTGTAGATTCAGAACATTGCAACCCAGGCATTCTACAAATACGCTACAAATGCGCCCGTGACTATCTCGACCGGTACCTCAACGTTGCATGTTGGGCAACCCCTGCATATGATATCTGGAACTAGGAGCACATCTGATTCTGTCACAAATCTTGACTCTTCATCTGTAGTGGGCAAGCTGATAGAAGTTTCTCTTAGATCTGGGTCGAAAATATGTCCCTCAGGAATGGGGGAAAGAAAACTACTCACACCTCTCTGACGTTTGTGTTCCTGTCGCAGAAAGTCTCTCTGTTTCTTTTGGCTGGCATTTCTACACTGCGTCCTAGGGAGTGGAGTATTCGGTAGTCGTTCATTATGGGCGGCGATCAGGTCCCTTGTTAGAGTAGCTATCATGGAGGGCAGACGGATGGGCCCCTCCATCGAATCTCGTTCCTCTATCACTTTTTTACCTTTGCGTGACACATTGTCTTGAGTGGTCTCCCTCAATAGTGAAGGCAGTCCCTCCTTTTCCTTATTGCTGACTACATCCATTATAGGACCCTCGTAGTCCATATAAACCTGGTTGAAATCCACGTTGAAATCTATGAAACCTCGTTGCGGCGCCATCTCTTCATTCAGTGCGAGGTTCCAACCGTCCTGGAAGGCAAAGATCAGCCTCTATCCTGACAATTTTCTGCTGACGACAGGAAAAACGTTAGCGGGCCAAAGCTTGGCATGAACAAGAACAAAACAAAGTATTTATTAAAGTAAATTTTAGTTTGTTTCAGTGAAGAGGATTATTCATTTTATGTGTGAGTTTCGTTTAATTTAGTAGAATATTTCAATTCAAAAGTAGAAAAGAGAACGTGTGAAGTTCAAAAATCTTTCTCAAAATTTTAATTATATTGAGGTTAATTACAAAATTTAGACCCGTTCATAGACATTTGTCCACATTGATAACCTTAAAAAAATCAAAATTTCAATGTTTCAAAGCAGAGGCAAGCGGCAGCAGGTTGCGTAATAGGTTTTCAAGTATCGTCCATTTATCAGTAACATGGGTCTTTCACCCCGGAAGTCCACTAACTGGTAGGCTCCTCATGTATAGACCTTCTCAACGACGAATGGTCCCTCCCAAGTTGGCTTGAATTTCCCACCTATTTTGCGGCTTGCAATAATAGGTCTTTTAAGCACAAGTATGAGGTCACCAATTTTGAATGTCCATGGGCGGACCAATTTGTCATGGGCTTGTACCATCTTTGCTTGGTAAAGCTCCAAATGTTTTTGTTCTTCCAGTTCATCAAGTCTGAGTTTTGCACTTTCTCTCATTGCGAGTTGGTTGTTGGTTGGCAACAGCGACTCTGAGAGATGGTGTCTGGATCTCTATCGATTGCACGACCTCGGTCCCATACACGAGAATATAAGGTGTATTCTGAGTGGGAGTCCTAAAATTGTCCGATAGGCCCACAAGACTTCTAACAGTTTATTATGCCATTCCCTCTTATTTTCATCCAATTTTTTCTTCAAAATCTGTACCAGTGTCTTGTTGAAAGCCTCAGCCAGAAGATTTGCTCTGGGATAGTTAATCGTAGAGTATCTCCAATCTATCCCATGTATCCCATGTCTTCTGACAAATTTGTTGATCTTTGTTCTTTTGAAAGTTGTCCCATTGTCAGATATTTTTCTTTGTGGTACTCCGAAATGGTAGACAATTTGGCTTTTGAAAAATTGAAGGATGTGTTATGTCGTAACCTCATGTAACGGTACTGCCTCTGCCCATTTGGAGAAGTAATCTATAGCGGCAAGTATAAAGCTGTGTCCTTTGGAAGATAGAGGGTCTATTGGTCCTATTATGTCCATGCCCCAACACTCGAATGGCCATGAGGCAACAGCTGGGTGTAGCACATTCGGAGGTTGGTGCAAGACCACCCCATGCACTTGGCACTGGTGAATTTTTCTAGTTGTATCCATACAGTCAGACATATCTGCCGGCCAATAATATCTAAGTCTCTTCTTTGACAATATTCTGTGCCTCGACTCTGCTCAAACACCGTAGCCACATTTGGTCGAACGATCTTCTGTAGAGAACATTTCCCACCAGGGCGTAAGACATAGCCTTTCTTGTGATGTGGTGCGCCCCAGACTTGTCTCTTGGCAGCTTTCCAGTATGCAAATTTCTATTAATGGCTTGCACCAATCTTCGTTGATGTCTGCAACTGTATTTATTGTTTCTTCTTTCCAAGCTTGTGTAGAGTTTTGAGGTTGTTTTGAGACAAGACTCGTCTTCCTTGCACCGTGACTTCAATGGAATCTTTCGGGGGACATGCCATTTCCTTAGGAAGTTTTGTTAGAGCGTCAGAATGGTCGTTATCTCCCCAAGGAATCCGGTAAAAGGTCACCTCAGTCACGTTGGGGATCTACTCCAGCAGCTGCATTGTGTACTGATGGTACTCTGCTAGTCTTGGTTTTAGAATTCTGTATTGTCCGTTGACTTGCTGGATTATAAGTTGAGTGTCACCATAAATGGTAATGTTTGTTATATCCATTGAAATTGCCAATTCCAATCTGGTGATTAAAGCTTCATATTCTGCTTCATTGTTGGTGCACGGCTCTGTCAGGTGGTATGAGAACCTCAACATAACCTTATCTGGCGTAATAAAGATCAAACAAATCCCTGCTTTGCCTGGTATAATTGTGCCCGATCCTTTGTCTTTCCTGGCCGATGAAGCGCCATCAAAGTACAATTCCCAGCGCCGCGCACTAGAAAATTCCATCTATAGTATTTGCTCATCTGGTAACTCATCGTTGAAAGAGGACCCAGCTGGCAGTGGATGTGCAGCGAGAAAATCTGCTAGTATTTGTCCCTTGATAACACGGAGGAGCACAAAAGTTATATCAAATTGCAATAAGATCATTGACCATCTCGCTAAACGTCCGGAGAGAGTTGGTCGGGTCATCAAATATTGCAATGGATTAACTTTCGAAATCAAGGTAATTTTATGAGAAATCATGTTATGTCTAAGCTTTTGAGCGTCTAAGCTTTTGAGCGGCATTTTGAGCGGCAAAAATTAATGTCAGATAATGTTTCTCAATAGGTGGATACCTTATCTCTGTCGGTATTAGACGATAGTAGAGTGCATTTTCTTTACCTACATCATTGACATGGGCTAAGAGGGCTCCAATAGTTTCATCCATAGCCGCGGTATAAAGTATTAACGGTTTCCATGGGATAAGGGCTGCCAAAACAGGAGGTGATATTAAATATTGTTTAACGTCCTCAAAGGCTCGCTGGCATTTCTCTTCCCAAATAAATTTGGCAACCTTTTTAATCAATGCCGAGAAAGGCTGACACCTACCTGAGAGATTAGAAATAAAGCGTCTTAGATATGCCAACTTCCCCTGGAAGGAACATAGCTGTTCCAAGGTTTTAGGGGGAGGCATTTCCAATATATCTTTAATCTTATCTTGGTCAATCTCGATTCCCGTTGACGGACAACGAATCCTAGAAATTTCCCAGCGGTAACACCAAATGCGCACTTTAAGGGATTCATTTTAAGGTCATATCGTTGTAACCATTCAAACACGATCCTCAAAGAATACAAATGGTCTATTTTATAAATGGTCTATTTTCT